>NW_027369582.1:0-41578 GCF_046119375.1 Phyllobates terribilis | reverse complement strand
TCCTTTCATTCAGTCAGGTAGCTTCAAACATTTCTGGTATATGAAAAACATGTTTTTCAATGGCAAAAATCAATGAATATTGTAAAATGCACAAACAGTAATATCTCCACATTGCAAGGTGCAATTCTGAAATTTTTTGCTTTTTCCTGCTAATCCTAGCATGATAAAGAAGATTCAAAGGGAGTGAGATGCCAGCTCCTTTCATTCAGTCAGTAGCTTCAAACATTTCTGGTATATGAAAAACTTGTTTTTCAATGGCAAAAATCAATGAATATTGTAAATGCACAAACAGTAATATCTCCACATTGCACGGTGCAATTCTGAAATTTTTTGCTTTTTCTGTTAATCCTAGCATGATAAAGAAGATTCAAAGAGAGTGAGATGCCAGCTCCTTTCATTCAGTCAGTAGCTTCAAACATTTCTGGTATATGAAAAACATGTTTTTCAATGGCAAAAATCAATGAATATTGTAAATGCACAAACAGTAATATCTCCACATTGCAAGGTGCAATTCTGAAATTTTTTGCTTTTTCCTGCTAATCCTAGCATGATAAAGAAGATTCAAAGAGAGTGAGATGCCAGCTCCTTTCATTCAGTCAGTAGCTTCAAACATTTCTGGACGTTTTTCAATGGCAAAAATCAATGAATATTGTAAATGCACAAACAGTAATATCTCCACATTGCAAGGTGCAATTCTGAAATTTTTGCTTTTTCCTGCTAATCCTAGCATGATAAAGAAGATTCAAAGAGAGTGAGATGCCAGCTCCTTTCATTCAGTCAGTAGCTTCAAACATTTCTGGTATATGAAAAACATGTTTTTCAATGGCAAAAATCAATGAATATTGTAAATGCACAAACAGTAATATCTCCACATTGCAAGGTGCAATTCTGAAATTTTTTGCTTTTTCCTGCTAATCCTAGCATGATAAAGAAGATTCAAAGAGAGTGAGATGCCAGCTCCTTTCATTCAGTCAGTAGCTTCAAAATTTCTGGTATATGAAAAACATGTTTTTCAATGGCAAAAATCAATGAATATTGTAAATGCACAAACAGTAATATCTCCACATTGCAAGGTGCAATTCTGAAATTTTTTGCTTTTTCCTGTTAATCCTAGCATGATAAAGAAATTCAAAGAGAGTGAGATGCCAGCTCCTTTCATTCAGTCAGTAGCTTCAAACATTTCTGGTATATGAAAACATGTTTTTCAATGGCAAAAATCAATGAATATTGTAAATGCACAAACAGTAATATCTCCACATTGCAAGGTGCAATTCTGAATTTTTTGCTTTTTCCTGCTAATCCTAGCATGATAAAGAAGATTCAAAGAGAGTGAGATGCCAGCTCCTTTCATTCAGTCAGTAGCTTCAAACATTTCTGGTATATGAAAAACATGTTTTTCAATTGGCAAAAATCAATGATATTGTAAATGCACAAACAGTAATATCTCCACATTGCAAGGTGCAATTCTGAAATTTTTTGCTTTTTCCTGTTAATCCTAGCATGATAAAGAAGATTCAAAGAGAGTGAGATGCCAGCTCCTTTCATTCAGTCAGTAGCTTCAAACATTTCTGGTATATGAAAAAACATGTTTTAAAAATCAATGAATATTGTAAATGTAACAAAACAGTAATATCTCCACATTGCACGGTGCAATTCTGAAATTTTTAGCTTTTTCCTGCTAATCCTAGCATGATAAAGAAGATTCAAAGAGATTGAGATGCCAGCTCCTTTCATTCAGTCAGTAGCTTCAAACATTTCTGGTATATGAAAAACATGTTTTTCAATGGCAAAAATCAATGAATATTGTAAATGCACAAACAGTAATATCTCCACATTGCAAGGTGCAATTCTGAAATTTTTTGCTTTTTCCTGTTAATCCTAGCATGATAAAGAAGATTCAAAGAGAGTGAGATGCCAGCTCCTTTCATTCAGTCAGTAGCTTCAAACATTTCTGGTATATGAAAAACATGTTTTTCAATGGCAAAAATCAATGAATATTGTAAATGCACAAACAGTAATATCTCCACATTGCAAGGTGCAATTCTGAAATTTTTTGCTTTTTCCTGCTAATCCTAGCATGATAAAGAAGATTCAAAGAGAGTGAGATGCCAGCTCCTTTCATTCAGTCAGTAGCTTCAAACATTTCTGGTATATGAAAAACATGTTTTTCCAATGGCAAAAATCAATGAATATTGTAAATGCACAAACAGTAATATCTCCACATTGCACGGTGCAATTCTGAAATTTTTAGCTTTTTCCTGTTAATCCTAGCATGATAAAGAAGATTCAAAGAGAGTGAGATGCCAGCTCCTTTCATTCAGTCAGTAGCTTCAAACATTTCTGGTATATGAAAAACATGTTTTTCAATGGCAAAAATCAATGAATATTGTAAATGCACAAACAGTAATATCTCCACATTGCACGGTGCAATTCTGAAATTTTTAGCTTTTTCCTGTTAATCCTAGCATGATAAAGAAGATTCAAAGAGAGTGAGATGCCAGCTCCTTTCATTCAGTCAGTAGCTTCAAACATTTCTGGTATATGAAAAACATGTTTTTCAATGGCAAAAATCAATGAATATTGTAAATGCACAAACAGTAATATCTCCACATTGCAAGGTGCAATTCTGAAATTTTTGCTTTTTCCTGCTAATCCTAGCATGATAAAGAAGATTCAAAGAGAGTGAGATGCCAGCTCCTTTCATTCAGTCAGTAGCTTCAAACATTTCTGGTATATGAAAAACATGTTTTTCAATGGCAAAAATCAATGAATATTGTAAATGCACAAACAGTAATATCTCCACATTGCAAGGTGCAATTCTGAAATTTTTTGCTTTTTCCTGCTAATCCTAGCATGATAAAGAAGATTCAAAGAGAGTGAGATGCCAGCTCCTTTCATTCAGTCAGTAGCTTCAAACATTTCTGGTATATGAAAAACATGTTTTCAATGGCAAAATCAATGAATATTGTAAATGCACAAACAGTAATATCTCCACATTGCACGGTGCAATTCTGAAATTTTTAGCTTTTTCCTGTTAATCCTAGCATGATAAAGAAGATTCAAAGAGAGTGAGATGCCAGCTCCTTTCATTCAGTCAGTAGCTTCAAACATTTCTGGTATATGAAAAACATGTTTTTCAATGGCAAAAATCAATGAATATTGTAAATGCACAAACAGTAATATCTCCACATTGCACGGTGCAATTCTGAAATTTTTAGCTTTTTCCTGTTAATCCTAGCATGATAAAGAAGATTCAAAGAGAGTGAGATGCCAGCTCCTTTCATTCAGTCAGTAGCTTCAAACATTTCTGGTATATGAAAAACATGTTTTTCAATGGCAAAAATCAATGAATATTGTAAATGCACAAACAGTAATATCTCCACATTGCAAGGTGCAATTCTGAAATTTTTTGCTTTTTCCTGCTAATCCTAGCATGATAAAGAAGATTCAAAGAGAGTGAGATGCCAGCTCCTTTCATTCAGTCAGTAGCTTCAAACATTTCTGGTATATGAAAAACATGTTTTTCAATGGCAAAAATCAATGAATATTGTAAATGCACAAACAGTAATATCTCCACATTGCAAGGTGCAATTCTGAAATTTTTTGCTTTTTCCTGTTAATCCTAGCATGATAAAGAAGATTCAAAGAGAGTGAGATGCCAGCTCCTTTCATTCAGTCAGTAGCTTCAAACATTTCTGGTATATGAAAAACGTTTTACAATGGCAAAAATCAATGAATATTGTAAATGCACAAACAGTAATATCTCCACATTGCACGGTGCAATTCTGAAATTTTTAGCTTTTTCCTGTTAATCCTAGCATGATAAAGAAGATTCAAAGAGAGTGAGATGCCAGCTCCTTTCATTCAGTCAGTAGCTTCAAACATTTCTGGTATATGAAAAACATGTTTTTCAATGGCAAAAATCAATGAATATTGTAAATGCACAAACAGTAATATCTCCACATTGCAAGGTGCAATTCTGAAATTTTTTGCTTTTTCCTGTTAATCCTAGCATGATAAAGAAGATTCAAAGAGAGTGAGATGCCAGCTCCTTTCATTCAGTCAGTAGCTTCAAACATTTCTGGTATATGAAAAACATGTTTTTCAATGGCAAAAATCAATGAATATTGTAAATGCACAAACAGTAATATCTCCACATTGCACGGTGCAATTCTGAAATTTTAGCTTTTTCCTGTTAATCCTAGCATGATAAAGAAGATTCAAAGAGAATGAGATGCCAGCTCCTTTCATTCAGTCAGTAGCTTCAAACATTTCTGGTATATGAAAAACATGTTTTTCAATGGCAAAAATCAATGAATATTGTAAATGCACAAACAGTAATATCTCCACATTGCAAGGTGCAATTCTGAAATTTTTTGCTTTTTCCTGCTAATCCTAGCATGATAAAGAAGATTCAAAGGGAGTGAGATGCCAGCTCCTTTCATTCAGTCAGTAGCTTCAAACATTTCTGGTATATGAAAAACTTGTTTTTCAATGGCAAAAATCAATGAATATTGTAAATGCACAAACAGTAATATCTCCACATTGCACGGTGCAATTCTGAAATTTTTTGCTTTTTCCTGTTAATCCTAGCATGATAAAGAAGATTCAAAGAGAGTGAGATGCCAGCTCCTTTCATTCAGTCAGTAGCTTCAAACATTTCTGGTATATGAAAAACATGTTTTTCAATGGCAAAAATCAATGAATATTGTAAATGCACAAACAGTAATATCTCCACATTGCAAGGTGCAATTCTGAAATTTTTTGCTTTTTCCTGCTAATCCTAGCATGATAAAGAAGATTCAAAGAGAGTGAGATGCCAGCTCCTTTCATTCAGTCAGTAGCTTCAACATTTCTGGACGTTTTTCAATGGCAAAAATCAATGAATATTGTAAATGCACAAACAGTAATATCTCCACATTGCAAGGTGCAATTCTGAAATTTTTTGCTTTTTCCTGCTAATCCTAGCATGATAAAGAAGATTCAAAGAGAGTGAGATGCCAGCTCCTTTCATTCAGTCAGTAGCTTCAAACATTTCTGGTATATGAAAAACATGTTTTTCAATGGCAAAAATCAATGAATATTGTAAATGCACAAACAGTAATATCTCCACATTGCAAGGTGCAATTCTGAAATTTTTTGCTTTTTCCTGTTAATCCTAGCATGATAAAGAAGATTCAAAGAGAGTGAGATGCCAGCTCCTTTCATTCAGTCAGTAGCTTCAAACATTTCTGGTATATGAAAAACATGTTTTCAATGGCAAAAATCAATGAATATTGTAAATGCACAAACAGTAATATCTCCACATTGCAAGGTGCAATTCTGAAATTTTTTTGCTTTTTCCTGTTAATCCTAGCATGATAAAGAAGATTCAAAGAGAGTGAGATGCCAGCTCCTTTCATTCAGTCAGTAGCTTCAAACATTTCTGGTATATGAAAAACATGTTTTTCAATGGCAAAAAATCAATGAATATTGTAAATGCACAAACAGTAATATCTCCACATTGCAAGGTGCAATTCTGAAATTTTTTGCTTTTTCCTGCTAATCCTAGCATGATAAAGAAGATTCAAAGAGAGTGAGATGCCAGCTCCTTTCATTCAGTCAGTAGCTTCAAACATTTCTGGTATATGAAAAACATGTTTTTCAATGGCAAAAATCAATGAATATTGTAAATGCACAAACAGTAATATCTCCACATTGCAAGGTGCAATTCTGAAATTTTTTGCTTTTTCCTGTTAATCCTAGCATGATAAAGAAGATTCAAAGAGAGTGAGATGCCAGCTCCTTTCATTCAGTCAGTAGCTTCAAACATTTCTGGTATATGAAAAACATGTTTTTCAATGGCAAAAATCAATGAATATTGTAAATGCACAAACAGTAATATCTCCACATTGCACGGTGCAATTCTGAAATTTTTTGCTTTTTCCTGTTAATCCTAGCATGATAAAGAAGATTCAAAGAGAGTGAGATGCCAGCTCCTTTCATTCAGTCAGTAGCTTCAAACATTTCTGGTATATGAAAAACATGTTTTTCAATGGCAAAAATCAATGAATATTGTAAATGCACAAACAGTAATATCTCCACATTGCAAGGTGCAATTCTGAAATTTTTTGCTTTTTCCTGCTTAATCCTAGCATGATAAAGAAGATTCAAAGAGAGTGAGATGCCAGCTCCTTTCATTCAGTCAGTAGCTTCAAACATTTCTGGTATATGAAAAACATGTTTTTCAATGGCAAAAATCAATGAATATTGTAAATGCACAAACAGTAATATCTCCACATTGCACGGTGCAATTCTGAAATTTTTAGCTTTTTCCTGCTTAATCCTAGCATGATAAAGAAGATTCAAAGAGAGTGAGATGCCAGCTCCTTTCATTCAGTCAGTAGCTTCAAACATTTCTGGTATATGAAAAACATGTTTTTCAATGGCAAAAATCAATGAATATTGTAAATGCACAAACAGTAATATCTCCACATTGCACGGTGCAATTCTGAAATTTTTAGCTTTTTCCTGTTAATCCTAGCATGATAAAGAAGATTCAAAGAGAGTGAGATGCCAGCTCCTTTCATTCAGTCAGTAGCTTCAAACATTTCTGGTATATGAAAAACATGTTTTTCAATGGCAAAAATCAATGAATATTGTAAATGCACAAACAGTAATATCTCCACATTGCAAGGTGCAATTCTGAAATTTTTTGCTTTTCCTGCTAATCCTAGCATGATAAAGAAGATTCAAAGAGAGTGAGATGCCAGCTCCTTTCATTCAGTCAGTAGCTTCAAACATTTCTGGTATATGAAAAACATGTTTTTCAATGGCAAAAATCAATGAATATTGTAAATGCACAAACAGTAATATCTCCACATTGCAAGGTGCAATTCTGAAATTTTTAGCTTTTTCCTGTTAATCCTAGCATGATAAAGAAGGATTCAAAGAGAGTGAGATGCCAGCTCCTTTCATTCAGTCAGTAGCTTCAAACATTTCTGGTATATGAAAAACATGTTTTTCAATGGCAAAAATCAATGAATATTGTAAATGCACAAACAGTAATATCTCCACATTGCACGGTGCAATTCTGAAATTTTTGCTTTTTCCTGTTAATCCTAGCATGATAAAGAAGATTCAAAGAGAGTGAGATGCCAGCTCCTTTCATTCAGTCAGTAGCTTCAAACATTTCTGGTATATGAAAAACATGTTTTTCAATGGCAAAAATCAATGAATATTGTAAATGCACAAACAGTAATATCTCCACATTGCAAGGTGCAATTCTGAAATTTTTTGCTTTTCCTGCTAATCCTAGCATGATAAAGAAGATTCAAAGAGAGTGAGATGCCAGCTCCTTTCATTCAGTCAGTAGCTTCAAACATTTCTGGTATATGAAAAACATGTTTTTCAATGGCAAAAATCAATGAATATTGTAAATGCACAAACAGTAATATCTCCACATTGCACGGTGCAATTCTGAAATTTTTAGCTTTTTCCTGTTAATCCTAGCATGATAAAGAAGATTCAAAGAGAGTGAGATGCCAGCTCCTTTCATTCAGTCAGTAGCTTCAAACATTTCTGGTATATGAAAAACATGTTTTTCAATGGCAAAAATCAATGAATATTGTAAATGCACAAACAGTAATATCTCCACATTGCAAGGTGCAATTCTGAAATTTTTTGCTTTTTCCTGTTAATCCTAGCATGATAAAGAAGATTCAAAGAGAGTGAGATGCCAGCTCCTTTCATTCAGTCAGTAGCTTCAAACATTTCTGGTATATGAAAAACATGTTTTACAATGGCAAAAATCAATGAATATTGTAAATGCACAAACAGTAATATCTCCACATTGCACGGTGCAATTCTGAAATTTTAGCTTTTTCCTGTTAATCCTAGCATGATAAAGAAGATTCAAAGAGAGTGAGATGCCAGCTCCTTTCATTCAGTCAGTAGCTTCAAACATTTCTGGTATATGAAAAACATGTTTTTCAATGGCAAAAATCAATGAATATTGTAAATGCACAAACAGTAATATCTCCACATTGCAAGGTGCAATTCTGAAATTTTTTGCTTTTTCCTGTTAATCCTAGCATGATAAAGAAGATTCAAAGAGAGTGAGATGCCAGCTCCTTTCATTCAGTCAGTAGCTTCAAACATTTCTGGTATATGAAAAACATGTTTTTCAATGGCAAAAATCAATGAATATTGTAAATGCACAAACAGTAATATCTCCACATTGCACGGTGCAATTCTGAAATTTTTAGCTTTTTCCTGTTAATCCTAGCATGATAAAGAAGATTCAAAGAGAGTGAGATGCCAGCTCCTTTCATTCAGTCAGTAGCTTCAAACATTTCTGGTATATGAAAAACATGTTTTTCAATGGCAAAAATCAATGAATATTGTAAATGCACAAACAGTAATATCTCCACATTGCAAGGTGCAATTCTGAAATTTTTTGCTTTTTCCTGCTAATCCTAGCATGATAAAGAAGATCAAAAGAGAGTGAGATGCCAGCTCCTTTCATTCAGTCAGTAGCTTCAAACATTTCTGGTATATGAAAAACATGTTTTTCAATGGCAAAAATCAATGAATATTGTAAATGCACAAACAGTAATATCTCCACATTGCACGGTGCAATTCTGAAATTTTTTGCTTTTTCCTGTTAATCCTAGCATGATAAAGAAGATTCAAAGAGAGTGAGATGCCAGCTCCTTTCATTCAGTCAGTAGCTTCAAACATTTCTGGTATATGAAAAACATGTTTTTCAATGGCAAAAATCAATGAATATTGTAAATGCACAAACAGTAATATCTCCACATTGCAAGGTGCAATTCTGAAATTTTTTGCTTTTTCCTGCTAATCCTAGCATGATAAAGAAGATTCAAAGAGAGTGAGATGCCAGCTCCTTTCATTCAGTCAGTAGCTTCAAACATTTCTGGTATAAAACATGTTTTTCAATGGCAAAAATCAATGAATATTGTAAATGCACAAACAGTAATATCTCCACATTGCACAGGTGCAATTCTGAAATTTTTGCTTTTTCCTGTTAATCCTAGCATGATAAAGAAGATTCAAAGAGAGTGAGATGCCAGCTCCTTTCATTCAGTCAGTAGCTTCAAACATTTCTGGTATATGAAAAACATGTTTTTCAATGGCAAAAATCAATGAATATTGTAAATGCACAAACAGTAATATCTCCACATTGCAAGGTGCAATTCTGAAATTTTTGCTTTTTCCTGCTAATCCTAGCATGATAAAGAAGATTCAAAGAGAGTGAGATGCCAGCTCCTTTCATTCAGTCAGTAGCTTCAAACATTTCTGGTATATGAAAAACATGTTTTTCAATGGCAAAAATCAATGAATATTGTAAATGCACAAACAGTAATATCTCCACATTGCAAGGTGCAATTCTGAAATTTTTGCTTTTTCCTGTTAATCCTAGCATGATAAAGAAGATTCAAAGAGAGTGAGATGCCAGCTCCTTTCATTCAGTCAGTAGCTTCAAACATTTCTGGTATATGAAAAACATGTTTTTCAATGGCAAAAATCAATGAATATTGTAAATGCACAAACAGTAATATCTCCACATTGCAAGGTGCAATTCTGAAATTTTTTGCTTTTTCCTGCTAATCCTAGCATGATAAAGAAGATTCAAAGAGAGTGAGATGCCAGCTCCTTTCATTCAGTCAGTAGCTTCAAACATTTCTGGTATATGAAAAACATGTTTTTCAATGGCAAAAATCAATGAATATTGTAAATGCACAAACAGTAATATCTCCACATTGCAAGGTGCAATTCTGAAATTTTTTGCTTTTTCCTGTTAATCCTAGCATGATAAAGAAGATTCAAAGAGAGTGAGATGCCAGCTCCTTTCATTCAGTCAGTAGCTTCAAACATTTCTGGTATATGAAAAACATGTTTTTCAATGGCAAAAATCAATGAATATTGTAAATGTACAAACAGTAATATCTCCACATTGCACGGTGCAATTCTGAAATTTTTAGCTTTTTCCTGCTAATCCTAGCATGATAAAGAAGATTCAAAGAGATTGAGATGCCAGCTCCTTTCATTCAGTCAGTAGCTTCAAACATTTCTGGTATATGAAAAACATGTTTTTCAATGGCAAAAATCAATGAATATTGTAAATGCACAAACAGTAATATCTCCACATTGCAAGGTGCAATTCTGAAATTTTTTGCTTTTTCCTGTTAATCCTAGCATGATAAAGAAGATTCAAAGAGAGTGAGATGCCAGCTCCTTTCATTCAGTCAGTAGCTTCAAACATTTCTGGTATATGAAAAACATGTTTTTCAATGGCAAAAATCAATGAATATTGTAAATGCACAAACAGTAATATCTCCACATTGCAAGGTGCAATTCTGAAATTTTTTGCTTTTTCCTGCTAATCCTAGCATGATAAAGAAGATTCAAAGAGAGTGAGATGCCAGCTCCTTTCATTCAGTCAGTAGCTTCAAACATTTCTGGTATATGAAAAACATGTTTTTCAATGGCAAAAATCAATGAATATTGTAAATGCACAAACAGTAATATCTCCACATTGCACGGTGCAATTCTGAAATTTTTAGCTTTTTCCTGTTAATCCTAGCATGATAAAGAAGATTCAAAGAGAGTGAGATGCCAGCTCCTTTCATTCAGTCAGTAGCTTCAAACATTTCTGGTATATGAAAAACATGTTTTTCAATGGCAAAAATCAATGAATATTGTAAATGCACAAACAGTAATATCTCCACATTGCAAGGTGCAATTCTGAAATTTTTGCTTTTTCCTGCTAATCCTAGCATGATAAAGAAGATTCAAAGAGAGTGAGATGCCAGCTCCTTTCATTCAGTCAGTAGCTTCAAACATTTCTGGTATATGAAAAACATGTTTTTCAATGGCAAAAATCAATGAATATTGTAAATGCACAAACAGTAATATCTCCAAATTGCACGGTGCAATTCTGAAATTTTTAGCTTTTTCCTGTTAATCCTAGCATGATAAAGAAGATTCAAAGAGAGTGAGATGCCAGCTCCTTTCATTCAGTCAGTAGCTTCAAACATTTCTGGTATATGAAAAACATGTTTTTCAATGGCAAAAATCAATGAATATTGTAAATGCACAAACAGTAATATCTCCACATTGCAAGGTGCAATTCTGAAATTTTTTGCTTTTTCCTGCTAATCCTAGCATGATAAAGAAGATTCAAAGAGAGTGAGATGCCAGCTCCTTTCATTCAGTCAGTAGCTTCAAACATTTCTGGTATATGAAAAACATGTTTTTCAATGGCAAAAATCAATGAATATTGTAAATGCACAAACAGTAATATCTCCACATTGCACGGTGCAATTCTGAAATTTTTAGCTTTTTCCTGTTAATCCTAGCATGATAAAGAAGATTCAAAGAGAGTGAGATGCCAGCTCCTTTCATTCAGTCAGTAGCTTCAAACATTTCTGGTATATGAAAAACATGTTTTTCAATGGCAAAAATCAATGAATATTGTAAATGCACAAACAGTAATATCTCCACATTGCAAGGTGCAATTCTGAAATTTTTTGCTTTTTCCTGTTAATCCTAGCATGATAAAGAAGATTCAAAGAGAGTGAGATGCCAGCTCCTTTCATTCAGTCAGTAGCTTCAAACATTTCTGGTATATGAAAAACGTTTTACAATGGCAAAAATCAATGAATATTGTAAATGCACAAACAGTAATATCTCCACATTGCACGGTGCAATTCTGAAATTTTTTGCTTTTTCCTGTTAATCCTAGCATGATAAAGAAGATTCAAAGAGAGTGAGATGCCAGCTCCTTTCATTCAGTCAGTAGCTTCAAACATTTCTGGTATATGAAAAACATGTTTTTCAATGGCAAAAATCAATGAATATTGTAAATGCACAAACAGTAATATCTCCACATTGCAAGGTGCAATTCTGAAATTTTTTGCTTTTTCCTGTTAATCCTAGCATGATAAAGAAGATTCAAAGAGAGTGAGATGCCAGCTCCTTTCATTCAGTCAGTAGCTTCAAACATTTCTGGTATATGAAAAAACATGTTTTTCAATGGCAAAAATCAATGAATATTGTAAATGCACAAACAGTAATATCTCCACATTGCACGGTGCAATTCTGAAATTTTTAGCTTTTTCCTGTTAATCCTAGCATGATAAAGAAGATTCAAAGAGAATGAGATGCCAGCTCCTTTCATTCAGTCAGTAGCTTCAAACATTTCTGGTATATGAAAAACATGTTTTTCAATGGCAAAAATCAATGAATATTGTAAATGCACAAACAGTAATATCTCCACATTGCAAGGTGCAATTCTGAAATTTTTTGCTTTTTCCTGCTAATCCTAGCATGATAAAGAAGATTCAAAGGGAGTGAGATGCCAGCTCCTTTCATTCAGTCAGTAGCTTCAAACATTTCTGGTATATGAAAAACTTGTTTTTCAATGGCAAAAATCAATGAATATTGTAAATGCACAAACAGTAATATCTCCACATTGCACGGTGCAATTCTGAAATTTTTTGCTTTTTCCTGTTAATCCTAGCATGATAAAGAAGATTCAAAGAGAGTGAGATGCCAGCTCCTTTCATTCAGTCAGTAGCTTCAAACATTTCTGGTATATGAAAAACATGTTTTTCAATGGCAAAAATCAATGAATATTGTAAATGCACAAACAGTAATATCTCCACATTGCAAGGTGCAATTCTGAAATTTTTTGCTTTTTCCTGCTAATCCTAGCATGATAAAGAAGATTCAAAGAGAGTGAGATGCCAGCTCCTTTCATTCAGTCAGTAGCTTCAAACATTTCTGGACGTTTTTCAATGGCAAAAATCAATGAATATTGTAAATGCACAAACAGTAATATCTCCACATTGCAAGGTGCAATTCTGAAATTTTTTGCTTTTTCCTGCTAATCCTAGCATGATAAAGAAGATTCAAAGAGAGTGAGATGCCAGCTCCTTTCATTCAGTCAGTAGCTTCAAACATTTCTGGTATATGAAAAACATGTTTTTCAATGGCAAAAATCAATGAATATTGTAAATGCACAAACAGTAATATCTCCACATTGCAAGGTGCAATTCTGAAATTTTTTGCTTTTTCCTGCTAATCCTAGCATGATAAAGAAGATTCAAAGAGAGTGAGATGCCAGCTCCTTTCATTCAGTCAGTAGCTTCAAACATTTCTGGTATATGAAAAACATGTTTTTCAATGGCAAAAATCAATGAATATTGTAAATGCACAAACAGTAATATCTCCACATTGCAAGGTGCAAGTCTGAAATTTTTTGCTTTTTCCTGTTAATCCTAGCATGATAAAGAAGATTCAAAGAGAGTGAGATGCCAGCTCCTTTCATTCAGTCAGTAGCTTCAAACATTTCTGGTATATGAAAAACATGTTTTTCAATGGCAAAAATCAATGAATATTGTAAATGCACAAACAGTAATATCTCCACATTGCAAGCTGCAATTCTGAAATTTTTTGCTTTTTCCTGCTAATCCTAGCATGATAAAGAATATTCAAAGAGAGTGAGATGCCAGCTCCTTTCATTCAGTCAGTAGCTTCAAACATTTCTGGTATATGAAAAACATGTTTTTCAATGGCAAAAATCAATGAATATTGTAAATGCACAAACAGTAATATCTCCACATTGCAAGGTGCAATTCTGAAATTTTTTGCTTTTTCCTGCTAATCCTAGCATGATAAAGAAGATTCAAAGGGAGTGAGATGCCAGCTCCTTTCATTCAGTCAGTAGCTTCAAACATTTCTGGTATATGAAAAACATGTTTTTCAATGGCAAAAATCAATGAATATTGTAAATGCACAAACAGTAATATCTCCACATTGCACGGTGCAATTCTGAAATTTTTAGCTTTTTCCTGTTAATCCTAGCATGATAAAGAAGATTCAAAGAGAGTGAGATGCCAGCTCCTTTCATTCAGTCAGTAGCTTCAAACATTTCTGGTATATGAAAAACATGTTTTTCAATGGCAAAAATCAATGAATATTGTAAATGCACAAACAGTAATATCTCCACATTGCAAGGTGCAATTCTGAAATTTTTTGCTTTTTCCTGCTAATCCTAGCATGATAAAGAAGATTCAAAGAGAGTGAGATGCCAGCTCCTTTCATTCAGTCAGTAGCTTCAAACATTTCTGGACGTTTTTCAATGGCAAAAATCAATGAATATTGTAAATGCACAAACAGTAATATCTCCACATTGCAAGGTGCAATTCTGAAATTTTTTGCTTTTTCCTGCTAATCCTAGCATGATAAAGAAGATTCAAAGAGAGTGAGATGCCAGCTCCTTTCATTCAGTCAGTAGCTTCAAACATTTCTGGTATATGAAAAACATGTTTTTCAATGGCAAAAATCAATGAATATTGTAAATGCACAAACAGTAATATCTCCACATTGCAAGGTGCAATTCTGAAATTTTTTGCTTTTTCCTGCTAATCCTAGCATGATAAAGAAGATTCAAAGAGAGTGAGATGCCAGCTCCTTTCATTCAGTCAGTAGCTTCAAACATTTCTGGTATATGAAAAACATGTTTTTCAATGGCAAAAATCAATGAATATTGTAAATGCACAAACAGTAATATCTCCAAATTGCACGGTGCAATTCTGAAATTTTTAGCTTTTTCCTGTTAATCCTAGCATGATAAAGAAGATTCAAAGAGAGTGAGATGCCAGCTCCTTTCATTCAGTCAGTAGCTTCAAACATTTCTGGTATATGAAAAACATGTTTTTCAATGGCAAAAATCAATGAATATTGTAAATGCACAAACAGTAATATCTCCACATTGCAAGGTGCAATTCTGAAATTTTTTGCTTTTTCCTGCTAATCCTAGCATGATAAAGAAGATTCAAAGAGAGTGAGATGCCAGCTCCTTTCATTCAGTCAGTAGCTTCAAACATTTCTGGTATATGAAAAACATGTTTTTCAATGGCAAAAATCAATGAATATTGTAAATGCACAAACAGTAATATCTCCACATTGCACGGTGCAATTCTGAAATTTTTAGCTTTTTCCTGTTAATCCTAGCATGATAAAGAAGATTCAAAGAGAGTGAGATGCCAGCTCCTTTCATTCAGTCAGTAGCTTCAAACATTTCTGGTATATGAAAAACATGTTTTTCAATGGCAAAAATCAATGAATATTGTAAATGCACAAACAGTAATATCTCCACATTGCAAGGTGCAATTCTGAAATTTTTTGCTTTTTCCTGTTAATCCTAGCATGATAAAGAAGATTCAAAGAGAGTGAGATGCCAGCTCCTTTCATTCAGTCAGTAGCTTCAAACATTTCTGGTATATGAAAAACGTTTTACAATGGCAAAAATCAATGAATATTGTAAATGCACAAACAGTAATATCTCCACATTGCACGGTGCAATTCTGAAATTTTTAGCTTTTTCCTGTTAATCCTAGCATGATAAAGAAGATTCAAAGAGAGTGAGATGCCAGCTCCTTTCATTCAGTCAGTAGCTTCAAACATTTCTGGTATATGAAAAACATGTTTTTCAATGGCAAAAATCAATGAATATTGTAAATGCACAAACAGTAATATCTCCACATTGCAAGGTGCAATTCTGAAATTTTTTGCTTTTTCCTGTTAATCCTAGCATGATAAAGAAGATTCAAAGAGAGTGAGATGCCAGCTCCTTTCATTCAGTCAGTAGCTTCAAACATTTCTGGTATATGAAAAACATGTTTTTCAATGGCAAAAATCAATGAATATTGTAAATGCACAAACAGTAATATCTCCACATTGCACGGTGCAATTCTGAAATTTTTAGCTTTTTCCTGTTAATCCTAGCATGATAAAGAAGATTCAAAGAGAATGAGATGCCAGCTCCTTTCATTCAGTCAGTAGCTTCAAACATTTCTGGTATATGAAAAACATGTTTTTCAATGGCAAAAATCAATGAATATTGTAAATGCACAAACAGTAATATCTCCACATTGCAAGGTGCAATTCTGAAATTTTTTGCTTTTTCCTGCTAATCCTAGCATGATAAAGAAGATTCAAAGGGAGTGAGATGCCAGCTCCTTTCATTCAGTCAGTAGCTTCAAACATTTCTGGTATATGAAAAACTTGTTTTTCAATGGCAAAAATCAATGAATATTGTAAATGCACAAACAGTAATATCTCCACATTGCACGGTGCAATTCTGAAATTTTTTGCTTTTTCCTGTTAATCCTAGCATGATAAAGAAGATTCAAAGAGAGTGAGATGCCAGCTCCTTTCATTCAGTCAGTAGCTTCAAACATTTCTGGTATATGAAAAACATGTTTTTCAATGGCAAAAATCAATGAATATTGTAAATGCACAAACAGTAATATCTCCACATTGCAAGGTGCAATTCTGAAATTTTTTGCTTTTTCCTGCTAATCCTAGCATGATAAAGAAGATTCAAAGAGAGTGAGATGCCAGCTCCTTTCATTCAGTCAGTAGCTTCAAACATTTCTGGACGTTTTTCAATGGCAAAAATCAATGAATATTGTAAATGCACAAACAGTAATATCTCCACATTGCAAGGTGCAATTCTGAAATTTTTTGCTTTTTCCTGCTAATCCTAGCATGATAAAGAAGATTCAAAGAGAGTGAGATGCCAGCTCCTTTCATTCAGTCAGTAGCTTCAAACATTTCTGGTATATGAAAAACATGTTTTTCAATGGCAAAAATCAATGAATATTGTAAATGCACAAACAGTAATATCTCCACATTGCAAGGTGCAATTCTGAAATTTTTTGCTTTTTCCTGCTAATCCTAGCATGATAAAGAAGATTCAAAGAGAGTGAGATGCCAGCTCCTTTCATTCAGTCAGTAGCTTCAAACATTTCTGGTATATGAAAAACATGTTTTTCAATGGCAAAAATCAATGAATATTGTAAATGCACAAACAGTAATATCTCCACATTGCAAGGTGCAAGTCTGAAATTTTTTGCTTTTTCCTGTTAATCCTAGCATGATAAAGAAGATTCAAAGAGAGTGAGATGCCAGCTCCTTTCATTCAGTCAGTAGCTTCAAACATTTCTGGTATATGAAAAACATGTTTTTCAATGGCAAAAATCAATGAATATTGTAAATGCACAAACAGTAATATCTCCACATTGCAAGCTGCAATTCTGAAATTTTTTGCTTTTTCCTGCTAATCCTAGCATGATAAAGAATATTCAAAGAGAGTGAGATGCCAGCTCCTTTCATTCAGTCAGTAGCTTCAAACATTTCTGGTATATGAAAAACATGTTTTTCAATGGCAAAAATCAATGAATATTGTAAATGCACAAACAGTAATATCTCCACATTGCAAGGTGCAATTCTGAAATTTTTTGCTTTTTCCTGCTAATCCTAGCATGATAAAGAAGATTCAAAGGGAGTGAGATGCCAGCTCCTTTCATTCAGTCAGTAGCTTCAAACATTTCTGGTATATGAAAAACATGTTTTTCAATGGCAAAAATCAATGAATATTGTAAATGCACAAACAGTAATATCTCCACATTGCACGGTGCAATTCTGAAATTTTTAGCTTTTTCCTGTTAATCCTAGCATGATAAAGAAGATTCAAAGAGAGTGAGATGCCAGCTCCTTTCATTCAGTCAGTAGCTTCAAACATTTCTGGTATATGAAAAACATGTTTTTCAATGGCAAAAATCAATGAATATTGTAAATGCACAAACAGTAATATCTCCACATTGCAAGGTGCAATTCTGAAATTTTTTGCTTTTTCCTGCTAATCCTAGCATGATAAAGAAGATTCAAAGAGAGTGAGATGCCAGCTCCTTTCATTCAGTCAGTAGCTTCAAACATTTCTGGACGTTTTTCAATGGCAAAAATCAATGAATATTGTAAATGCACAAACAGTAATATCTCCACATTGCAAGGTGCAATTCTGAAATTTTTTGCTTTTTCCTGCTAATCCTAGCATGATAAAGAAGATTCAAAGAGAGTGAGATGCCAGCTCCTTTCATTCAGTCAGTAGCTTCAAACATTTCTGGTATATGAAAAACATGTTTTTCAATGGCAAAAATCAATGAATATTGTAAATGCACAAACAGTAATATCTCCACATTGCAAGGTGCAATTCTGAAATTTTTTGCTTTTTCCTGCTAATCCTAGCATGATAAAGAAGATTCAAAGAGAGTGAGATGCCAGCTCCTTTCATTCAGTCAGTAGCTTCAAACATTTCTGGTATATGAAAAACATGTTTTTCAATGGCAAAAATCAATGAATATTGTAAATGCACAAACAGTAATATCTCCAAATTGCACGGTGCAATTCTGAAATTTTTAGCTTTTTCCTGTTAATCCTAGCATGATAAAGAAGATTCAAAGAGAGTGAGATGCCAGCTCCTTTCATTCAGTCAGTAGCTTCAAACATTTCTGGTATATGAAAAACATGTTTTTCAATGGCAAAAATCAATGAATATTGTAAATGCACAAACAGTAATATCTCCACATTGCAAGGTGCAATTCTGAAATTTTTTGCTTTTTCCTGCTAATCCTAGCATGATAAAGAAGATTCAAAGAGAGTGAGATGCCAGCTCCTTTCATTCAGTCAGTAGCTTCAAACATTTCTGGTATATGAAAAACATGTTTTTCAATGGCAAAAATCAATGAATATTGTAAATGCACAAACAGTAATATCTCCACATTGCACGGTGCAATTCTGAAATTTTTAGCTTTTTCCTGTTAATCCTAGCATGATAAAGAAGATTCAAAGAGAGTGAGATGCCAGCTCCTTTCATTCAGTCAGTAGCTTCAAACATTTCTGGTATATGAAAAACATGTTTTTCAATGGCAAAAATCAATGAATATTGTAAATGCACAAACAGTAATATCTCCACATTGCAAGGTGCAATTCTGAAATTTTTTGCTTTTTCCTGTTAATCCTAGCATGATAAAGAAGATTCAAAGAGAGTGAGATGCCAGCTCCTTTCATTCAGTCAGTAGCTTCAAACATTTCTGGTATATGAAAAACGTTTTACAATGGCAAAAATCAATGAATATTGTAAATGCACAAACAGTAATATCTCCACATTGCACGGTGCAATTCTGAAATTTTTAGCTTTTTCCTGTTAATCCTAGCATGATAAAGAAGATTCAAAGAGAGTGAGATGCCAGCTCCTTTCATTCAGTCAGTAGCTTCAAACATTTCTGGTATATGAAAAACATGTTTTTCAATGGCAAAAATCAATGAATATTGTAAATGCACAAACAGTAATATCTCCACATTGCAAGGTGCAATTCTGAAATTTTTTGCTTTTTCCTGTTAATCCTAGCATGATAAAGAAGATTCAAAGAGAGTGAGATGCCAGCTCCTTTCATTCAGTCAGTAGCTTCAAACATTTCTGGTATATGAAAAACATGTTTTTCAATGGCAAAAATCAATGAATATTGTAAATGCACAAACAGTAATATCTCCACATTGCACGGTGCAATTCTGAAATTTTTAGCTTTTTCCTGTTAATCCTAGCATGATAAAGAAGATTCAAAGAGAATGAGATGCCAGCTCCTTTCATTCAGTCAGTAGCTTCAAACATTTCTGGTATATGAAAAACATGTTTTTCAATGGCAAAAATCAATGAATATTGTAAATGCACAAACAGTAATATCTCCACATTGCAAGGTGCAATTCTGAAATTTTTTGCTTTTTCCTGCTAATCCTAGCATGATAAAGAAGATTCAAAGGGAGTGAGATGCCAGCTCCTTTCATTCAGTCAGTAGCTTCAAACATTTCTGGTATATGAAAAACTTGTTTTTCAATGGCAAAAATCAATGAATATTGTAAATGCACAAACAGTAATATCTCCACATTGCACGGTGCAATTCTGAAATTTTTTGCTTTTTCCTGTTAATCCTAGCATGATAAAGAAGATTCAAAGAGAGTGAGATGCCAGCTCCTTTCATTCAGTCAGTAGCTTCAAACATTTCTGGTATATGAAAAACATGTTTTTCAATGGCAAAAATCAATGAATATTGTAAATGCACAAACAGTAATATCTCCACATTGCAAGGTGCAATTCTGAAATTTTTTGCTTTTTCCTGCTAATCCTAGCATGATAAAGAAGATTCAAAGAGAGTGAGATGCCAGCTCCTTTCATTCAGTCAGTAGCTTCAAACATTTCTGGACGTTTTTCAATGGCAAAAATCAATGAATATTGTAAATGCACAAACAGTAATATCTCCACATTGCAAGGTGCAATTCTGAAATTTTTTGCTTTTTCCTGCTAATCCTAGCATGATAAAGAAGATTCAAAGAGAGTGAGATGCCAGCTCCTTTCATTCAGTCAGTAGCTTCAAACATTTCTGGTATATGAAAAACATGTTTTTCAATGGCAAAAATCAATGAATATTGTAAATGCACAAACAGTAATATCTCCACATTGCAAGGTGCAATTCTGAAATTTTTTGCTTTTTCCTGCTAATCCTAGCATGATAAAGAAGATTCAAAGAGAGTGAGATGCCAGCTCCTTTCATTCAGTCAGTAGCTTCAAACATTTCTGGTATATGAAAAACATGTTTTTCAATGGCAAAAATCAATGAATATTGTAAATGCACAAACAGTAATATCTCCACATTGCAAGGTGCAATTCTGAAATTTTTTGCTTTTTCCTGTTAATCCTAGCATGATAAAGAAGATTCAAAGAGAGTGAGATGCCAGCTCCTTTCATTCAGTCAGTAGCTTCAAACATTTCTGGTATATGAAAAACATGTTTTTCAATGGCAAAAATCAATGAATATTGTAAATGCACAAACAGTAATATCTCCACATTGCAAGGTGCAATTCTGAAATTTTTTGCTTTTTCCTGCTAATCCTAGCATGATAAAGAAGATTCAAAGAGAGTGAGATGCCAGCTCCTTTCATTCAGTCAGTAGCTTCAAACATTTCTGGTATATGAAAAACATGTTTTTCAATGGCAAAAATCAATGAATATTGTAAATGCACAAACAGTAATATCTCCACATTGCAAGGTGCAATTCTGAAATTTTTTGCTTTTTCCTGTTAATCCTAGCATGATAAAGAAGATTCAAAGAGAGTGAGATGCCAGCTCCTTTCATTCAGTCAGTAGCTTCAAACATTTCTGGTATATGAAAAACATGTTTTTCAATGGCAAAAATCAATGAATATTGTAAATGTACAAACAGTAATATCTCCACATTGCACGGTGCAATTCTGAAATTTTTAGCTTTTTCCTGCTAATCCTAGCATGATAAAGAAGATTCAAAGAGATTGAGATGCCAGCTCCTTTCATTCAGTCAGTAGCTTCAAACATTTCTGGTATATGAAAAACATGTTTTTCAATGGCAAAAATCAATGAATATTGTAAATGCACAAACAGTAATATCTCCACATTGCAAGGTGCAATTCTGAAATTTTTTGCTTTTTCCTGTTAATCCTAGCATGATAAAGAAGATTCAAAGAGAGTGAGATGCCAGCTCCTTTCATTCAGTCAGTAGCTTCAAACATTTCTGGTATATGAAAAACATGTTTTTCAATGG
This sequence comes from Phyllobates terribilis, assembly GCF_046119375.1. Classification (NCBI taxonomy): domain Eukaryota; kingdom Metazoa; phylum Chordata; class Amphibia; order Anura; family Dendrobatidae; genus Phyllobates; species Phyllobates terribilis. Next base: position 20,093 of record NW_027369582.1, on the reverse strand, counting down.
CAAAAATCAATGAATATTGTAAATGCACAAACAGTAATATCTCCACATTGCAAGGTGCAATTCTGAAATTTTTTGCTTTTTCCTGTTAATCCTAGCATGATAAAGAAGATTCAAAGAGAGTGAGATGCCAGCTCCTTTCATTCAGTCAGTAGCTTCAAACATTTCTGGTATATGAAAAACATGTTTTTCAATGGCAAAAATCAATGAATATTGTAAATGCACAAACAGTAATATCTCCACATTGCAAGGTGCAATTCTGAAATTTTTTGCTTTTTCCTGCTAATCCTAGCATGATAAAGAAGATTCAAAGAGAGTGAGATGCCAGCTCCTTTCATTCAGTCAGTAGCTTCAAACATTTCTGGTATATGAAAAACATGTTTTTCAATGGCAAAAATCAATGAATATTGTAAATGCACAAACAGTAATATCTCCACATTGCAAGGTGCAATTCTGAAATTTTTTGCTTTTTCCTGTTAATCCTAGCATGATAAAGAAGATTCAAAGAGAGTGAGATGCCAGCTCCTTTCATTCAGTCAGTAGCTTCAAACATTTCTGGTATATGAAAAACATGTTTTTCAATGGCAAAAATCAATGAATATTGTAAATGTACAAACAGTAATATCTCCACATTGCACGGTGCAATTCTGAAATTTTTAGCTTTTTCCTGCTAATCCTAGCATGATAAAGAAGATTCAAAGAGATTGAGATGCCAGCTCCTTTCATTCAGTCAGTAGCTTCAAACATTTCTGGTATATGAAAAACATGTTTTTCAATGGCAAAAATCAATGAATATTGTAAATGCACAAACAGTAATATCTCCACATTGCAAGGTGCAATTCTGAAATTTTTTGCTTTTTCCTGTTAATCCTAGCATGATAAAGAAGATTCAAAGAGAGTGAGATGCCAGCTCCTTTCATTCAGTCAGTAGCTTCAAACATTTCTGGTATATGAAAAACATGTTTTTCAATGGCAAAAATCAATGAATATTGTAAATGCACAAACAGTAATATCTCCACATTGCAAGGTGCAATTCTGAAATTTTTTGCTTTTTCCTGCTAATCCTAGCATGATAAAGAAGATTCAAAGAGAGTGAGATGCCAGCTCCTTTCATTCAGTCAGTAGCTTCAAACATTTCTGGTATATGAAAAACATGTTTTTCAATGGCAAAAATCAATGAATATTGTAAATGCACAAACAGTAATATCTCCACATTGCACGGTGCAATTCTGAAATTTTTAGCTTTTTCCTGTTAATCCTAGCATGATAAAGAAGATTCAAAGAGAGTGAGATGCCAGCTCCTTTCATTCAGTCAGTAGCTTCAAACATTTCTGGTATATGAAAAACATGTTTTTCAATGGCAAAAATCAATGAATATTGTAAATGCACAAACAGTAATATCTCCACATTGCAAGGTGCAATTCTGAAATTTTTTGCTTTTTCCTGCTAATCCTAGCATGATAAAGAAGATTCAAAGAGAGTGAGATGCCAGCTCCTTTCATTCAGTCAGTAGCTTCAAACATTTCTGGACGTTTTTCAATGGCAAAAATCAATGAATATTGTAAATGCACAAACAGTAATATCTCCACATTGCAAGGTGCAATTCTGAAATTTTTTGCTTTTTCCTGCTAATCCTAGCATGATAAAGAAGATTCAAAGAGAGTGAGATGCCAGCTCCTTTCATTCAGTCAGTAGCTTCAAACATTTCTGGTATATGAAAAACATGTTTTTCAATGGCAAAAATCAATGAATATTGTAAATGCACAAACAGTAATATCTCCACATTGCAAGGTGCAATTCTGAAATTTTTTGCTTTTTCCTGCTAATCCTAGCATGATAAAGAAGATTCAAAGAGAGTGAGATGCCAGCTCCTTTCATTCAGTCAGTAGCTTCAAACATTTCTGGTATATGAAAAACATGTTTTTCAATGGCAAAAATCAATGAATATTGTAAATGCACAAACAGTAATATCTCCAAATTGCACGGTGCAATTCTGAAATTTTTAGCTTTTTCCTGTTAATCCTAGCATGATAAAGAAGATTCAAAGAGAGTGAGATGCCAGCTCCTTTCATTCAGTCAGTAGCTTCAAACATTTCTGGTATATGAAAAACATGTTTTTCAATGGCAAAAATCAATGAATATTGTAAATGCACAAACAGTAATATCTCCACATTGCAAGGTGCAATTCTGAAATTTTTTGCTTTTTCCTGCTAATCCTAGCATGATAAAGAAGATTCAAAGAGAGTGAGATGCCAGCTCCTTTCATTCAGTCAGTAGCTTCAAACATTTCTGGTATATGAAAAACATGTTTTTCAATGGCAAAAATCAATGAATATTGTAAATGCACAAACAGTAATATCTCCACATTGCACGGTGCAATTCTGAAATTTTTAGCTTTTTCCTGTTAATCCTAGCATGATAAAGAAGATTCAAAGAGAGTGAGATGCCAGCTCCTTTCATTCAGTCAGTAGCTTCAAACATTTCTGGTATATGAAAAACATGTTTTTCAATGGCAAAAATCAATGAATATTGTAAATGCACAAACAGTAATATCTCCACATTGCAAGGTGCAATTCTGAAATTTTTTGATTTTTCCTGTTAATCCTAGCATGATAAAGAAGATTCAAAGAGAGTGAGATGCCAGCTCCTTTCATTCAGTCAGTAGCTTCAAACATTTCTGGTATATGAAAAACGTTTTACAATGGCAAAAATCAATGAATATTGTAAATGCACAAACAGTAATATCTCCACATTGCACGGTGCAATTCTGAAATTTTTAGCTTTTTCCTGTTAATCCTAGCATGATAAAGAAGATTCAAAGAGAGTGAGATGCCAGCTCCTTTCATTCAGTCAGTAGCTTCAAACATTTCTGGTATATGAAAAACATGTTTTTCAATGGCAAAAATCAATGAATATTGTAAATGCACAAACAGTAATATCTCCACATTGCAAGGTGCAATTCTGAAATTTTTTGCTTTTTCCTGTTAATCCTAGCATGATAAAGAAGATTCAAAGAGAGTGAGATGCCAGCTCCTTTCATTCAGTCAGTAGCTTCAAACATTTCTGGTATATGAAAAACATGTTTTTCAATGGCAAAAATCAATGAATATTGTAAATGCACAAACAGTAATATCTCCACATTGCACGGTGCAATTCTGAAATTTTTAGCTTTTTCCTGTTAATCCTAGCATGATAAAGAAGATTCAAAGAGAATGAGATGCCAGCTCCTTTCATTCAGTCAGTAGCTTCAAACATTTCTGGTATATGAAAAACATGTTTTTCAATGGCAAAAATCAATGAATATTGTAAATGCACAAACAGTAATATCTCCACATTGCAAGGTGCAATTCTGAAATTTTTTGCTTTTTCCTGCTAATCCTAGCATGATAAAGAAGATTCAAAGGGAGTGAGATGCCAGCTCCTTTCATTCAGTCAGTAGCTTCAAACATTTCTGGTATATGAAAAACTTGTTTTTCAATGGCAAAAATCAATGAATATTGTAAATGCACAAACAGTAATATCTCCACATTGCACGGTGCAATTCTGAAATTTTTTGCTTTTTCCTGTTAATCCTAGCATGATAAAGAAGATTCAAAGAGAGTGAGATGCCAGCTCCTTTCATTCAGTCAGTAGCTTCAAACATTTCTGGTATATGAAAAACATGTTTTTCAATGGCAAAAATCAATGAATATTGTAAATGCACAAACAGTAATATCTCCACATTGCAAGGTGCAATTCTGAAATTTTTTGCTTTTTCCTGCTAATCCTAGCATGATAAAGAAGATTCAAAGAGAGTGAGATGCCAGCTCCTTTCATTCAGTCAGTAGCTTCAAACATTTCTGGACGTTTTTCAATGGCAAAAATCAATGAATATTGTAAATGCACAAACAGTAATATCTCCACATTGCAAGGTGCAATTCTGAAATTTTTTGCTTTTTCCTGCTAATCCTAGCATGATAAAGAAGATTCAAAGAGAGTGAGATGCCAGCTCCTTTCATTCAGTCAGTAGCTTCAAACATTTCTGGTATATGAAAAACATGTTTTTCAATGGCAAAAATCAATGAATATTGTAAATGCACAAACAGTAATATCTCCACATTGCAAGGTGCAATTCTGAAATTTTTTGCTTTTTCCTGCTAATCCTAGCATGATAAAGAAGATTCAAAGAGAGTGAGATGCCAGCTCCTTTCATTCAGTCAGTAGCTTCAAACATTTCTGGTATATGAAAAACATGTTTTTCAATGGCAAAAATCAATGAATATTGTAAATGCACAAACAGTAATATCTCCACATTGCAAGGTGCAATTCTGAAATTTTTTGCTTTTTCCTGTTAATCCTAGCATGATAAAGAAGATTCAAAGAGAGTGAGATGCCAGCTCCTTTCATTCAGTCAGTAGCTTCAAACATTTCTGGTATATGAAAAACATGTTTTTCAATGGCAAAAATCAATGAATATTGTAAATGCACAAACAGTAATATCTCCACATTGCAAGGTGCAATTCTGAAATTTTTTGCTTTTTCCTGCTAATCCTAGCATGATAAAGAAGATTCAAAGAGAGTGAGATGCCAGCTCCTTTCATTCAGTCAGTAGCTTCAAACATTTCTGGTATATGAAAAACATGTTTTTCAATGGCAAAAATCAATGAATATTGTAAATGCACAAACAGTAATATCTCCACATTGCAAGGTGCAATTCTGAAATTTTTTGCTTTTTCCTGTTAATCCTAGCATGATAAAGAAGATTCAAAGAGAGTGAGATGCCAGCTCCTTTCATTCAGTCAGTAGCTTCAAACATTTCTGGTATATGAAAAACATGTTTTTCAATGGCAAAAATCAATGAATATTGTAAATGTACAAACAGTAATATCTCCACATTGCACGGTGCAATTCTGAAATTTTTAGCTTTTTCCTGCTAATCCTAGCATGATAAAGAAGATTCAAAGAGATTGAGATGCCAGCTCCTTTCATTCAGTCAGTAGCTTCAAACATTTCTGGTATATGAAAAACATGTTTTTCAATGGCAAAAATCAATGAATATTGTAAATGCACAAACAGTAATATCTCCACATTGCAAGGTGCAATTCTGAAATTTTTTGCTTTTTCCTGTTAATCCTAGCATGATAAAGAAGATTCAAAGAGAGTGAGATGCCAGCTCCTTTCATTCAGTCAGTAGCTTCAAACATTTCTGGTATATGAAAAACATGTTTTTCAATGGCAAAAATCAATGAATATTGTAAATGCACAAACAGTAATATCTCCACATTGCAAGGTGCAATTCTGAAATTTTTTGCTTTTTCCTGTTAATCCTAGCATGATAAAGAAGATTCAAAGAGAGTGAGATGCCAGCTCCTTTCATTCAGTCAGTAGCTTCAAACATTTCTGGTATATGAAAAACATGTTTTTCAATGGCAAAAATCAATGAATATTGTAAATGCACAAACAGTAATATCTCCACATTGCAAGGTGCAATTCTGAAATTTTTTGCTTTTTCCTGCTAATCCTAGCATGATAAAGAAGATTCAAAGAGAGTGAGATGCCAGCTCCTTTCATTCAGTCAGTAGCTTCAAACATTTCTGGTATATGAAAAACATGTTTTTCAATGGCAAAAATCAATGAATATTGTAAATGCACAAACAGTAATATCTCCACATTGCAAGGTGCAATTCTGAAATTTTTTGCTTTTTCCTGTTAATCCTAGCATGATAAAGAAGATTCAAAGAGAGTGAGATGCCAGCTCCTTTCATTCAGTCAGTAGCTTCAAACATTTCTGGTATATGAAAAACATGTTTTTCAATGGCAAAAATCAATGAATATTGTAAATGTACAAACAGTAATATCTCCACATTGCACGGTGCAATTCTGAAATTTTTAGCTTTTTCCTGCTAATCCTAGCATGATAAAGAAGATTCAAAGAGATTGAGATGCCAGCTCCTTTCATTCAGTCAGTAGCTTCAAACATTTCTGGTATATGAAAAACATGTTTTTCAATGGCAAAAATCAATGAATATTGTAAATGCACAAACAGTAATATCTCCACATTGCAAGGTGCAATTCTGAAATTTTTTGCTTTTTCCTGTTAATCCTAGCATGATAAAGAAGATTCAAAGAGAGTGAGATGCCAGCTCCTTTCATTCAGTCAGTAGCTTCAAACATTTCTGGTATATGAAAAACATGTTTTTCAATGGCAAAAATCAATGAATATTGTAAATGCACAAACAGTAATATCTCCACATTGCAAGGTGCAATTCTGAAATTTTTTGCTTTTTCCTGCTAATCCTAGCATGATAAAGAAGATTCAAAGAGAGTGAGATGCCAGCTCCTTTCATTCAGTCAGTAGCTTCAAACATTTCTGGTATATGAAAAACATGTTTTTCAATGGCAAAAATCAATGAATATTGTAAATGCACAAACAGTAATATCTCCACATTGCACGGTGCAATTCTGAAATTTTTAGCTTTTTCCTGTTAATCCTAGCATGATAAAGAAGATTCAAAGAGAGTGAGATGCCAGCTCCTTTCATTCAGTCAGTAGCTTCAAACATTTCTGGTATATGAAAAACATGTTTTTCAATGGCAAAAATCAATGAATATTGTAAATGCACAAACAGTAATATCTCCACATTGCAAGGTGCAATTCTGAAATTTTTTGCTTTTTCCTGCTAATCCTAGCATGATAAAGAAGATTCAAAGAGAGTGAGATGCCAGCTCCTTTCATTCAGTCAGTAGCTTCAAACATTTCTGGTATATGAAAAACATGTTTTTCAATGGCAAAAATCAATGAATATTGTAAATGCACAAACAGTAATATCTCCAAATTGCACGGTGCAATTCTGAAATTTTTAGCTTTTTCCTGTTAATCCTAGCATGATAAAGAAGATTCAAAGAGAGTGAGATGCCAGCTCCTTTCATTCAGTCAGTAGCTTCAAACATTTCTGGTATATGAAAAACATGTTTTTCAATGGCAAAAATCAATGAATATTGTAAATGCACAAACAGTAATATCTCCACATTGCAAGGTGCAATTCTGAAATTTTTAGCTTTTTCCTGCTAATCCTAGCATGATAAAGAAGATTCAAAGAGAGTGAGATGCCAGCTCCTTTCATTCAGTCAGTAGCTTCAAACATTTCTGGTATATGAAAAACATGTTTTTCAATGGCAAAAATCAATGAATATTGTAAATGCACAAACAGTAATATCTCCACATTGCACGGTGCAATTCTGAAATTTTTAGCTTTTTCCTGTTAATCCTAGCATGATAAAGAAGATTCAAAGAGAGTGAGATGCCAGCTCCTTTCATTCAGTCAGTAGCTTCAAACATTTCTGGTATATGAAAAACATGTTTTTCAATGGCAAAAATCAATGAATATTGTAAATGCACAAACAGTAATATCTCCACATTGCAAGGTGCAATTCTGAAATTTTTTGCTTTTTCCTGCTAATCCTAGCATGATAAAGAAGATTCAAAGAGAGTGAGATGCCAGCTCCTTTCATTCAGTCAGTAGCTTCAAACATTTCTGGTATATGAAAAACATGTTTTTCAATGGCAAAAATCAATGAATATTGTAAATGCACAAACAGTAATATCTCCACATTGCACGGTGCAATTCTGAAATTTTTAGCTTTTTCCTGTTAATCCTAGCATGATAAAGAAGATTCAAAGAGAGTGAGATGCCAGCTCCTTTCATTCAGTCAGTAGCTTCAAACATTTCTGGTATATGAAAAACATGTTTTTCAATGGCAAAAATCAATGAATATTGTAAATGCACAAACAGTAATATCTCCACATTGCAAGGTGCAATTCTGAAATTTTTTGCTTTTTCCTGTTAATCCTAGCATGATAAAGAAGATTCAAAGAGAGTGAGATGCCAGCTCCTTTCATTCAGTCAGTAGCTTCAAACATTTCTGGTATATGAAAAACGTTTTACAATGGCAAAAATCAATGAATATTGTAAATGCACAAACAGTAATATCTCCACATTGCACGGTGCAATTCTGAAATTTTTAGCTTTTTCCTGTTAATCCTAGCATGATAAAGAAGATTCAAAGAGAGTGAGATGCCAGCTCCTTTCATTCAGTCAGTAGCTTCAAACATTTCTGGTATATGAAAAACATGTTTTTCAATGGCAAAAATCAATGAATATTGTAAATGCACAAACAGTAATATCTCCACATTGCAAGGTGCAATTCTGAAATTTTTTGCTTTTTCCTGTTAATCCTAGCATGATAAAGAAGATTCAAAGAGAGTGAGATGCCAGCTCCTTTCATTCAGTCAGTAGCTTCAAACATTTCTGGTATATGAAAAACATGTTTTTCAATGGCAAAAATCAATGAATATTGTAAATGCACAAACAGTAATATCTCCACATTGCACGGTGCAATTCTGAAATTTTTAGCTTTTTCCTGTTAATCCTAGCATGATAAAGAAGATTCAAAGAGAATGAGATGCCAGCTCCTTTCATTCAGTCAGTAGCTTCAAACATTTCTGGTATATGAAAAACATGTTTTTCAATGGCAAAAATCAATGAATATTGTAAATGCACAAACAGTAATATCTCCACATTGCAAGGTGCAATTCTGAAATTTTTTGCTTTTTCCTGCTAATCCTAGCATGATAAAGAAGATTCAAAGGGAGTGAGATGCCAGCTCCTTTCATTCAGTCAGTAGCTTCAAACATTTCTGGTATATGAAAAACTTGTTTTTCAATGGCAAAAATCAATGAATATTGTAAATGCACAAACAGTAATATCTCCACATTGCACGGTGCAATTCTGAAATTTTTTGCTTTTTCCTGTTAATCCTAGCATGATAAAGAAGATTCAAAGAGAGTGAGATGCCAGCTCCTTTCATTCAGTCAGTAGCTTCAAACATTTCTGGTATATGAAAAACATGTTTTTCAATGGCAAAAATCAATGAATATTGTAAATGCACAAACAGTAATATCTCCACATTGCAAGGTGCAATTCTGAAATTTTTTGCTTTTTCCTGCTAATCCTAGCATGATAAAGAAGATTCAAAGAGAGTGAGATGCCAGCTCCTTTCATTCAGTCAGTAGCTTCAAACATTTCTGGACGTTTTTCAATGGCAAAAATCAATGAATATTGTAAATGCACAAACAGTAATATCTCCACATTGCAAGGTGCAATTCTGAAATTTTTTGCTTTTTCCTGCTAATCCTAGCATGATAAAGAAGATTCAAAGAGAGTGAGATGCCAGCTCCTTTCATTCAGTCAGTAGCTTCAAACATTTCTGGTATATGAAAAACATGTTTTTCAATGGCAAAAATCAATGAATATTGTAAATGCACAAACAGTAATATCTCCACATTGCAAGGTGCAATTCTGAAATTTTTTGCTTTTTCCTGCTAATCCTAGCATGATAAAGAAGATTCAAAGAGAGTGAGATGCCAGCTCCTTTCATTCAGTCAGTAGCTTCAAACATTTCTGGTATATGAAAAACATGTTTTTCAATGGCAAAAATCAATGAATATTGTAAATGCACAAACAGTAATATCTCCACATTGCAAGGTGCAATTCTGAAATTTTTTGCTTTTTCCTGTTAATCCTAGCATGATAAAGAAGATTCAAAGAGAGTGAGATGCCAGCTCCTTTCATTCAGTCAGTAGCTTCAAACATTTCTGGTATATGAAAAACATGTTTTTCAATGGCAAAAATCAATGAATATTGTAAATGCACAAACAGTAATATCTCCACATTGCAAGGTGCAATTCTGAAATTTTTTGCTTTTTCCTGCTAATCCTAGCATGATAAAGAAGATTCAAAGAGAGTGAGATGCCAGCTCCTTTCATTCAGTCAGTAGCTTCAAACATTTCTGGTATATGAAAAACATGTTTTTCAATGGCAAAAATCAATGAATATTGTAAATGCACAAACAGTAATATCTCCACATTGCAAGGTGCAATTCTGAAATTTTTTGCTTTTTCCTGTTAATCCTAGCATGATAAAGAAGATTCAAAGAGAGTGAGATGCCAGCTCCTTTCATTCAGTCAGTAGCTTCAAACATTTCTGGTATATGAAAAACATGTTTTTCAATGGCAAAAATCAATGAATATTGTAAATGTACAAACAGTAATATCTCCACATTGCACGGTGCAATTCTGAAATTTTTAGCTTTTTCCTGCTAATCCTAGCATGATAAAGAAGATTCAAAGAGATTGAGATGCCAGCTCCTTTCATTCAGTCAGTAGCTTCAAACATTTCTGGTATATGAAAAACATGTTTTTCAATGGCAAAAATCAATGAATATTGTAAATGCACAAACAGTAATATCTCCACATTGCAAGGTGCAATTCTGAAATTTTTTGCTTTTTCCTGTTAATCCTAGCATGATAAAGAAGATTCAAAGAGAGTGAGATGCCAGCTCCTTTCATTCAGTCAGTAGCTTCAAACATTTCTGGTATATGAAAAACATGTTTTTCAATGGCAAAAATCAATGAATATTGTAAATGCACAAACAGTAATATCTCCACATTGCAAGGTGCAATTCTGAAATTTTTTGCTTTTTCCTGTTAATCCTAGCATGATAAAGAAGATTCAAAGAGAGTGAGATGCCAGCTCCTTTCATTCAGTCAGTAGCTTCAAACATTTCTGGTATATGAAAAACATGTTTTTCAATGGCAAAAATCAATGAATATTGTAAATGCACAAACAGTAATATCTCCACATTGCACGGTGCAATTCTGAAATTTTTAGCTTTTTCCTGTTAATCCTAGCATGATAAAGAAGATTCAAAGAGAATGAGATGCCAGCTCCTTTCATTCAGTCAGTAGCTTCAAACATTTCTGGTATATGAAAAACATGTTTTTCAATGGCAAAAATCAATGAATATTGTAAATGCACAAACAGTAATATCTCCACATTGCAAGGTGCAATTCTGAAATTTTTTGCTTTTTCCTGCTAATCCTAGCATGATAAAGAAGATTCAAAGGGAGTGAGATGCCAGCTCCTTTCATTCAGTCAGTAGCTTCAAACATTTCTGGTATATGAAAAACTTGTTTTTCAATGGCAAAAATCAATGAATATTGTAAATGCACAAACAGTAATATCTCCACATTGCACGGTGCAATTCTGAAATTTTTTGCTTTTTCCTGTTAATCCTAGCATGATAAAGAAGATTCAAAGAGAGTGAGATGCCAGCTCCTTTCATTCAGTCAGTAGCTTCAAACATTTCTGGTATATGAAAAACATGTTTTTCAATGGCAAAAATCAATGAATATTGTAAATGCACAAACAGTAATATCTCCACATTGCAAGGTGCAATTCTGAAATTTTTTGCTTTTTCCTGCTAATCCTAGCATGATAAAGAAGATTCAAAGAGAGTGAGATGCCAGCTCCTTTCATTCAGTCAGTAGCTTCAAACATTTCTGGACGTTTTTCAATGGCAAAAATCAATGAATATTGTAAATGCACAAACAGTAATATCTCCACATTGCAAGGTGCAATTCTGAAATTTTTTGCTTTTTCCTGCTAATCCTAGCATGATAAAGAAGATTCAAAGAGAGTGAGATGCCAGCTCCTTTCATTCAGTCAGTAGCTTCAAACATTTCTGGTATATGAAAAACATGTTTTTCAATGGCAAAAATCAATGAATATTGTAAATGCACAAACAGTAATATCTCCACATTGCAAGGTGCAATTCTGAAATTTTTTGCTTTTTCCTGCTAATCCTAGCATGATAAAGAAGATTCAAAGAGAGTGAGATGCCAGCTCCTTTCATTCAGTCAGTAGCTTCAAACATTTCTGGTATATGAAAAACATGTTTTTCAATGGCAAAAATCAATGAATATTGTAAATGCACAAACAGTAATATCTCCACATTGCAAGGTGCAAGTCTGAAATTTTTTGCTTTTTCCTGTTAATCCTAGCATGATAAAGAAGATTCAAAGAGAGTGAGATGCCAGCTCCTTTCATTCAGTCAGTAGCTTCAAACATTTCTGGTATATGAAAAACATGTTTTTCAATGGCAAAAATCAATGAATATTGTAAATGCACAAACAGTAATATCTCCACATTGCAAGCTGCAATTCTGAAATTTTTTGCTTTTTCCTGCTAATCCTAGCATGATAAAGAATATTCAAAGAGAGTGAGATGCCAGCTCCTTTCATTCAGTCAGTAGCTTCAAACATTTCTGGTATATGAAAAACATGTTTTTCAATGGCAAAAATCAATGAATATTGTAAATGCACAAACAGTAATATCTCCACATTGCAAGGTGCAATTCTGAAATTTTTTGCTTTTTCCTGCTAATCCTAGCATGATAAAGAAGATTCAAAGGGAGTGAGATGCCAGCTCCTTTCATTCAGTCAGTAGCTTCAAACATTTCTGGTATATGAAAAACATGTTTTTCAATGGCAAAAATCAATGAATATTGTAAATGCACAAACAGTAATATCTCCACATTGCACGGTGCAATTCTGAAATTTTTAGCTTTTTCCTGTTAATCCTAGCATGATAAAGAAGATTCAAAGAGAGTGAGATGCCAGCTCCTTTCATTCAGTCAGTAGCTTCAAACATTTCTGGTATATGAAAAACATGTTTTTCAATGGCAAAAATCAATGAATATTGTAAATGCACAAACAGTAATATCTCCACATTGCAAGGTGCAATTCTGAAATTTTTTGCTTTTTCCTGCTAATCCTAGCATGATAAAGAAGATTCAAAGAGAGTGAGATGCCAGCTCCTTTCATTCAGTCAGTAGCTTCAAACATTTCTGGACGTTTTTCAATGGCAAAAATCAATGAATATTGTAAATGCACAAACAGTAATATCTCCACATTGCAAGGTGCAATTCTGAAATTTTTTGCTTTTTCCTGCTAATCCTAGCATGATAAAGAAGATTCAAAGAGAGTGAGATGCCAGCTCCTTTCATTCAGTCAGTAGCTTCAAACATTTCTGGTATATGAAAAACATGTTTTTCAATGGCAAAAATCAATGAATATTGTAAATGCACAAACAGTAATATCTCCACATTGCAAGGTGCAATTCTGAAATTTTTTGCTTTTTCCTGCTAATCCTAGCATGATAAAGAAGATTCAAAGAGAGTGAGATGCCAGCTCCTTTCATTCAGTCAGTAGCTTCAAACATTTCTGGTATATGAAAAACATGTTTTTCAATGGCAAAAATCAATGAATATTGTAAATGCACAAACAGTAATATCTCCAAATTGCACGGTGCAATTCTGAAATTTTTAGCTTTTTCCTGTTAATCCTAGCATGATAAAGAAGATTCAAAGAGAGTGAGATGCCAGCTCCTTTCATTCAGTCAGTAGCTTCAAACATTTCTGGTATATGAAAAACATGTTTTTCAATGGCAAAAATCAATGAATATTGTAAATGCACAAACAGTAATATCTCCACATTGCAAGGTGCAATTCTGAAATTTTTTGCTTTTTCCTGCTAATCCTAGCATGATAAAGAAGATTCAAAGAGAGTGAGATGCCAGCTCCTTTCATTCAGTCAGTAGCTTCAAACATTTCTGGTATATGAAAAACATGTTTTTCAATGGCAAAAATCAATGAATATTGTAAATGCACAAACAGTAATATCTCCACATTGCACGGTGCAATTCTGAAATTTTTAGCTTTTTCCTGTTAATCCTAGCATGATAAAGAAGATTCAAAGAGAGTGAGATGCCAGCTCCTTTCATTCAGTCAGTAGCTTCAAACATTTCTGGTATATGAAAAACATGTTTTTCAATGGCAAAAATCAATGAATATTGTAAATGCACAAACAGTAATATCTCCACATTGCAAGGTGCAATTCTGAAATTTTTTGCTTTTTCCTGTTAATCCTAGCATGATAAAGAAGATTCAAAGAGAGTGAGATGCCAGCTCCTTTCATTCAGTCAGTAGCTTCAAACATTTCTGGTATATGAAAAACGTTTTACAATGGCAAAAATCAATGAATATTGTAAATGCACAAACAGTAATATCTCCACATTGCACGGTGCAATTCTGAAATTTTTAGCTTTTTCCTGTTAATCCTAGCATGATAAAGAAGATTCAAAGAGAGTGAGATGCCAGCTCCTTTCATTCAGTCAGTAGCTTCAAACATTTCTGGTATATGAAAAACATGTTTTTCAATGGCAAAAATCAATGAATATTGTAAATGCACAAACAGTAATATCTCCACATTGCAAGGTGCAATTCTGAAATTTTTTGCTTTTTCCTGTTAATCCTAGCATGATAAAGAAGATTCAAAGAGAGTGAGATGCCAGCTCCTTTCATTCAGTCAGTAGCTTCAAACATTTCTGGTATATGAAAAACATGTTTTTCAATGGCAAAAATCAATGAATATTGTAAATGCACAAACAGTAATATCTCCACATTGCACGGTGCAATTCTGAAATTTTTAGCTTTTTCCTGTTAATCCTAGCATGATAAAGAAGATTCAAAGAGAATGAGATGCCAGCTCCTTTCATTCAGTCAGTAGCTTCAAACATTTCTGGTATATGAAAAACATGTTTTTCAATGGCAAAAATCAATGAATATTGTAAATGCACAAACAGTAATATCTCCACATTGCAAGGTGCAATTCTGAAATTTTTTGCTTTTTCCTGCTAATCCTAGCATGATAAAGAAGATTCAAAGGGAGTGAGATGCCAGCTCCTTTCATTCAGTCAGTAGCTTCAAACATTTCTGGTATATGAAAAACTTGTTTTTCAATGGCAAAAATCAATGAATATTGTAAATGCACAAACAGTAATATCTCCACATTGCACGGTGCAATTCTGAAATTTTTTGCTTTTTCCTGTTAATCCTAGCATGATAAAGAAGATTCAAAGAGAGTGAGATGCCAGCTCCTTTCATTCAGTCAGTAGCTTCAAACATTTCTGGTATATGAAAAACATGTTTTTCAATGGCAAAAATCAATGAATATTGTAAATGCACAAACAGTAATATCTCCACATTGCAAGGTGCAATTCTGAAATTTTTTGCTTTTTCCTGCTAATCCTAGCATGATAAAGAAGATTCAAAGAGAGTGAGATGCCAGCTCCTTTCATTCAGTCAGTAGCTTCAAACATTTCTGGACGTTTTTCAATGGCAAAAATCAATGAATATTGTAAATGCACAAACAGTAATATCTCCACATTGCAAGGTGCAATTCTGAAATTTTTTGCTTTTTCCTGCTAATCCTAGCATGATAAAGAAGATTCAAAGAGAGTGAGATGCCAGCTCCTTTCATTCAGTCAGTAGCTTCAAACATTTCTGGTATATGAAAAACATGTTTTTCAATGGCAAAAATCAATGAATATTGTAAATGCACAAACAGTAATATCTCCACATTGCAAGGTGCAATTCTGAAATTTTTTGCTTTTTCCTGCTAATCCTAGCATGATAAAGAAGATTCAAAGAGAGTGAGATGCCAGCTCCTTTCATTCAGTCAGTAGCTTCAAACATTTCTGGTATATGAAAAACATGTTTTTCAATGGCAAAAATCAATGAATATTGTAAATGCACAAACAGTAATATCTCCACATTGCAAGGTGCAATTCTGAAATTTTTTGCTTTTTCCTGTTAATCCTAGCATGATAAAGAAGATTCAAAGAGAGTGAGATGCCAGCTCCTTTCATTCAGTCAGTAGCTTCAAACATTTCTGGTATATGAAAAACATGTTTTTCAATGGCAAAAATCAATGAATATTGTAAATGCACAAACAGTAATATCTCCACATTGCAAGGTGCAATTCTGAAATTTTTTGCTTTTTCCTGCTAATCCTAGCATGATAAAGAAGATTCAAAGAGAGTGAGATGCCAGCTCCTTTCATTCAGTCAGTAGCTTCAAACATTTCTGGTATATGAAAAACATGTTTTTCAATGGCAAAAATCAATGAATATTGTAAATGCACAAACAGTAATATCTCCACATTGCAAGGTGCAATTCTGAAATTTTTTGCTTTTTCCTGTTAATCCTAGCATGATAAAGAAGATTCAAAGAGAGTGAGATGCCAGCTCCTTTCATTCAGTCAGTAGCTTCAAACATTTCTGGTATATGAAAAACATGTTTTTCAATGGCAAAAATCAATGAATATTGTAAATGTACAAACAGTAATATCTCCACATTGCACGGTGCAATTCTGAAATTTTTAGCTTTTTCCTGCTAATCCTAGCATGATAAAGAAGATTCAAAGAGATTGAGATGCCAGCTCCTTTCATTCAGTCAGTAGCTTCAAACATTTCTGGTATATGAAAAACATGTTTTTCAATGGCAAAAATCAATGAATATTGTAAATGCACAAACAGTAATATCTCCACATTGCAAGGTGCAATTCTGAAATTTTTTGCTTTTTCCTGCTAATCCTAGCATGATAAAGAAGATTCAAAGAGAGTGAGATGCCAGCTCCTTTCATTCAGTCAGTAGCTTCAAACATTTCTGGTATATGAAAAACATGTTTTTCAATGGCAAAAATCAATGAATATTGTAAATGCACAAACAGTAATATCTCCACATTGCACGGTGCAATTCTGAAATTTTTAGCTTTTTCCTGTTAATCCTAGCATGATAAAGAAGATTCAAAGAGAGTGAGATGCCAGCTCCTTTCATTCAGTCAGTAGCTTCAAACATTTCTGGTATATGAAAAACATGTTTTTCAATGGCAAAAATCAATGAATATTGTAAATGCACAAACAGTAATATCTCCACATTGCACGGTGCAATTCTGAAATTTTTAGCTTTTTCCTGTTAATCCTAGCATGATAAAGAAGATTCAAAGAGAGTGAGATGCCAGCTCCTTTCATTCAGTCAGTAGCTTCAAACATTTCTGGTATATGAAAAACATGTTTTTCAATGGCAAAAATCAATGAATATTGTAAATGCACAAACAGTAATATCTCCACATTGCAAGGTGCAATTCTGAAATTTTTTGCTTTTTCCTGTTAATCCTAGCATGATAAAGAAGATTCAAAGAGAGTGAGATGCCAGCTCCTTTCATTCAGTCAGTAGCTTCAAACATTTCTGGTATATGAAAAACGTTTTACAATGGCAAAAATCAATGAATATTGTAAATGCACAAACAGTAATATCTCCACATTGCACGGTGCAATTCTGAAATTTTTAGCTTTTTCCTGTTAATCCTAGCATGATAAAGAAGATTCAAAGAGAGTGAGATGCCAGCTCCTTTCATTCAGTCAGTAGCTTCAAACATTTCTGGTATATGAAAAACATGTTTTTCAATGGCAAAAATCAATGAATATTGTAAATGCACAAACAGTAATATCTCCACATTGCAAGGTGCAATTCTGAAATTTTTTGCTTTTTCCTGCTAATCCTAGCATGATAAAGAAGATTCAAAGAGAGTGAGATGCCAGCTCCTTTCATTCAGTCAGTAGCTTCAAACATTTCTGGACGTTTTTCAATGGCAAAAATCAATGAATATTGTAAATGCACAAACAGTAATATCTCCACATTGCAAGGTGCAATTCTGAAATTTTTTGCTTTTTCCTGCTAATCCTAGCATGATAAAGAAGATTCAAAGAGAGTGAGATGCCAGCTCCTTTCATTCAGTCAGTAGCTTCAAACATTTCTGGTATATGAAAAACATGTTTTTCAATGGCAAAAATCAATGAATATTGTAAATGCACAAACAGTAATATCTCCACATTGCAAGGTGCAATTCTGAAATTTTTTGCTTTTTCCTGCTAATCCTAGCATGATAAAGAAGATTCAAAGAGAGTGAGATGCCAGCTCCTTTCATTCAGTCAGTAGCTTCAAACATTTCTGGTATATGAAAAACATGTTTTTCAATGGCAAAAATCAATGAATATTGTAAATGCAGAAACAGTAATATCTCCACATTGCAAGGTGCAATTCTGAAATTTTTTGCTTTTTCCTGTTAATCCTAGCATGATAAAGAAGATTCAAAGAGAGTGAGATGCCAGCTCCTTTCATTCAGTCAGTAGCTTCAAACATTTCTGGTATATGAAAAACATGTTTTTCAATGGCAAAAATCAATGAATATTGTAAATGCACAAACAGTAATATCTCCACATTGCAAGGTGCAATTCTGAAATTTTTTGCTTTTTCCTGCTAATCCTAGCATGATAAAGAAGATTCAAAGAGAGTGAGATGCCAGCTCCTTTCATTCAGTCAGTAGCTTCAAACATTTCTGGTATATGAAAAACATGTTTTTCAATGGCAAAAATCAATGAATATTGTAAATGCACAAACAGTAATATCTCCACATTGCAAGGTGCAATTCTGAAATTTTTTGCTTTTTCCTGTTAATCCTAGCATGATAAAGAAGATTCAAAGAGAGTGAGATGCCAGCTCCTTTCATTCAGTCAGTAGCTTCAAACATTTCTGGTATATGAAAAACATGTTTTTCAATGGCAAAAATCAATGAATATTGTAAATGTACAAACAGTAATATCTCCACATTGCACGGTGCAATTCTGAAATTTTTAGCTTTTTCCTGCTAATCCTAGCATGATAAAGAAGATTCAAAGAGATTGAGATGCCAGCTCCTTTCATTCAGTCAGTAGCTTCAAACATTTCTGGTATATGAAAAACATGTTTTTCAATGGCAAAAATCAATGAATATTGTAAATGCACAAACAGTAATATCTCCACATTGCAAGGTGCAATTCTGAAATTTTTTGCTTTTTCCTGCTAATCCTAGCATGATAAAGAAGATTCAAAGAGAGTGAGATGCCAGCTCCTTTCATTCAGTCAGTAGCTTCAAACATTTCTGGTATATGAAAAACATGTTTTTCAATGGCAAAAATCAATGAATATTGTAAATGCACAAACAGTAATATCTCCACATTGCACGGTGCAATTTTGAAATTTTTAGCTTTTTCCTGTTAATCCTAGCATGATAAAGAAGATTCAAAGAGAGTGAGATGCCAGCTCCTTTCATTCAGTCAGTAGCTTCAAACATTTCTGGTATATGAAAAACATGTTTTTCAATGGCAAAAATCAATGAATATTGTAAATGCACAAACAGTAATATCTCCACATTGCACGGTGCAATTCTGAAATTTTTAGCTTTTTCCTGTTAATCCTAGCATGATAAAGAAGATTCAAAGAGAGTGAGATGCCAGCTCCTTTCATTCAGTCAGTAGCTTCAAACATTTCTGGTATATGAAAAACATGTTTTTCAATGGCAAAAATCAATGAATATTGTAAATGCACAAACAGTAATATCTCCACATTGCAAGGTGCAATTCTGAAATTTTTTGCTTTTTCCTGTTAATCCTAGCATGATAAAGAAGATTCAAAGAGAGTGAGATGCCAGCTCCTTTCATTCAGTCAGTAGCTTCAAACATTTCTGGTATATGAAAAACGTTTTACAATGGCAAAAATCAATGAATATTGTAAATGCACAAACAGTAATATCTCCACATTGCACGGTGCAATTCTGAAATTTTTAGCTTTTTCCTGTTAATCCTAGCATGATAAAGAAGATTCAAAGAGAGTGAGATGCCAGCTCCTTTCATTCAGTCAGTAGCTTCAAACATTTCTGGTATATGAAAAACATGTTTTTCAATGGCAAAAATCAATGAATATTGTAAATGCACAAACAGTAATATCTCCACATTGCAAGGTGCAATTCTGAAATTTTTTGCTTTTTCCTGCTAATCCTAGCATGATAAAGAAGATTCAAAGAGAGTGAGATGCCAGCTCCTTTCATTCAGTCAGTAGCTTCAAACATTTCTGGTATATGAAAAACATGTTTTTCAATGGCAAAAATCAATGAATATTGTAAATGCACAAACAGTAATATCTCCACATTGCACGGTGCAATTCTGAAATTTTTAGCTTTTTCCTGTTAATCCTAGCATGATAAAGAAGATTCAAAGAGAATGAGATGCCAGCTCCTTTCATTCAGTCAGTAGCTTCAAACATTTCTGGTATATGAAAAACATGTTTTTCAATGGCAAAAATCAATGAATATTGTAAATGCACAAACAGTAATATCTCCACATTGCAAGGTGCAATTCTGAAATTTTTTGCTTTTTCCTGCTAATCCTAGCATGATAAAGAAGATTCAAAGGGAGTGAGATGCCAGCTCCTTTCATTCAGTCAGTAGCTTCAAACATTTCTGGTATATGAAAAACTTGTTTTTCAATGGCAAAAATCAAT
>NW_027369581.1:0-41591 GCF_046119375.1 Phyllobates terribilis | reverse complement strand
TCAAAGAGAGTGAGATGCCCAGCTCCTTTCATTCAGTCAGTAGCTTCAACATTTCTGGTATATGAAAAACATGTTTTTCAATGGCAAAAATCAATGAATATTGTAAATGCACAAACAGTAATATCTCCACATTGCAAGGTGCAATTCTGAAATTTTTTAGCTTTTTCCTGCTAATCCTAGCATGATAAAGAAGATTCAAAGAGAGTGAGATGCCAGCTCCTTTCATTCAGTCAGTAGCTTCAAACATTTCTGGTATATGAAAAACATGTTTTCAATGGCAAAAATCAATGAATATTGTAAATGCACAAACAGTAATATCTCCACATTGCCACGGTGCAATTCTGAAATTTTTAGCTTTTTCCTGTTAATCCTAGCATGATAAAGAAGATTCAAAGAGAGTGAGATGCCAGCTCCTTTCATTCAGTCAGTAGCTTCAAACATTTCTGGTATATGAAAAACATGTTTTTCAATGGCAAAAATCAATGAATATTGTAAATGCACAAACAGTAATATCTCCACATTGCAAGGTGCAATTCTGAAATTTTTGCTTTTTCCTGCTAATCCTAGCATGATAAAGAAGATTCAAAGAGAGTGAGATGCCAGCTCCTTTCATTCAGTCAGTAGCTTCAAACATTTCTGGTATATGAAAAACATGTTTTTCAATGGCAAAAATCAATGAATATTGTAAATGCACAAACAGTAATATCTCCACATTGCACGGTGCAATTCTGAAATTTTTAGCTTTTTCCTGTTAATCCTAGCATGATAAAGAAGATTCAAAGAGAGTGAGATGCCAGCTCCTTTCATTCAGTCAGTAGCTTCAAACATTTCTGGTATATGAAAAACATGTTTTTCAATGGCAAAAATCAATGAATATTGTAAATGCACAAACAGTAATATCTCCACATTGCAAGGTGCAATTCTGAAATTTTTTGCTTTTTCCTGCTAATCCTAGCATGATAAAGAAGATTCAAAGAGAGTGAGATGCCAGCTCCTTTCATTCAGTCAGTAGCTTCAAACATTTCTGGTATATGAAAAACATGTTTTTCAATGGCAAAAATCAATGAATATTGTAAATGCACAAACAGTAATATCTCCACATTGCAGGTGCAATTCTGAAATTTTTGCTTTTCCTGTTAATCCTAGCATGATAAAGAAGATTCAAAGAGAGTGAGATGCCAGCTCCTTTCATTCAGTCAGTAGCTTCAAACATTTCTGGTATATGAAAAAACATGTTTTTCAATGGCAAAATCAATGAATATTGTAAATGCACAAACAGTAATATCTCCACATTGCACGGTGCAATTCTGAAATTTTTTGCTTTTTCCTGTTAATCCTAGCATGATAAAGAAGATTCAAAGAGAGTGAGATGCCAGCTCCTTTCATTCAGTCAGTAGCTTCAAACATTTCTGGTATATGAAAAACATGTTTTTCAATGGCAAAAATCAATGAATATTGTAAATGCACAAACAGTAATATCTCCACATTGCAAGGTGCAATTCTGAAATTTTTTGCTTTTTCCTGCTAATCCTAGCATGATAAAGAAGATTCAAAGAGAGTGAGATGCCAGCTCCTTTCATTCAGTCAGTAGCTTCAAACATTTCTGGTATATGAAAAACATGTTTTTCAATGGCAAAAATCAATGAATATTGTAAATGCACAAACAGTAATATCTCCACATTGCAAGGTGCAATTCTGAAATTTTTATGCTTTTTCCTGCTAATCCTAGCATGATAAAGAAGATTCAAAGAGAGTGAGATGCCAGCTCCTTTCATTCAGTCAGTAGCTTCAAACATTTCTGGTATATGAAAAACATGTTTTTCAATGGCAAAAATCAATGAATATTGTAAATGCACAAACAGTAATATCTCCACATTGCATGGTGCAATTCTGAAATTTTTAGCTTTTTCCTGTTAATTCAAAGAGAGTGAGATGCCAGCTCCTTTCATTCAGTCAGTAGCTTCAAACATTTCTGGTATATGAAAAAACATGTTTTTCAATGGCAAAAATCAATGAATATTGTAAATGCACAAACAGTAATATCTCCACATTGCAAGGTGCAATTCTGAAATTTTTAGCTTTTTCTGCTAATCCTAGCATGATAAAGAAGATTCAAAGAGAGTGAGATGCCAGCTCCTTTCATTCAGTCAGTAGCTTCAAACATTTCTGGTATATGAAAAACATGTTTTTCAATGGCAAAAATCAATGAATATTGTAAATGCACAAACAGTAATATCTCCACATTGCACGGTGCAATTCTGAAATTTTTAGCTTTTTCCTGTTAATCCTAGCATGATAAAGAAGATTCAAAGAGAGTGAGATGCCAGCTCCTTTCATTCAGTCAGTAGCTTCAAACATTTCTGGTATATGAAAAACATGTTTTTCAATGGCAAAAATCAATGAATATTGTAAATGCACAAACCAGTAATATCTCCACATTGCAAGGTGCAATTCTGAAATTTTTTGCTTTTTCCTGCTAATCCTAGCATGATAAAGAAGATTCAAAGAGAGTGAGATGCCAGCTCCTTTCATTCAGTCAGTAGCTTCAAACATTTCTGGTATATTAAAAACATGTTTTTCAATGGCAAAAATCAATGAATATTGTAAATGCACAAACAGTAATATCTCCACATTGCAAGGTGCAATTCTGAAATTTTTTGCTTTTTCCTGTTAATCCTAGCATGATAAAGAAGATTCAAAGAGAGTGAGGATGCCAGCTCCTTTCATTCAGTCAGTAGCTTCAAACATTTCTGGTATATGAAAAACATGTTTTTCAATGGCAAAAATCAATGAATATTGTAAATGCACAAACAGTAATATCTCCACATTGCAAGGTGCAATTCTGAAATTTTTTGCTTTTTCCTGCTAATCCTAGCATGATAAAGAAGATTCAAAGAGAGTGAGATGCCAGCTCCTTTCATTCAGTCAGTAGCTTCAAACATTTCTGGTATATGAAAAACATGTTTTTCAATGGCAAAAATCAATGAATATTGTAAATGCACAAACAGTAATATCTCCACATTGCACGGTGCAATTCTGAAATTTTTAGCTTTTTCCTGTTAATCCTAGCATGATAAAGAAGATTCAAAGAGAGTGAGATGCCAGCTCCTTTCATTCAGTCAGTAGCTTCAAACATTTCTGGTATATGAAAAACATGTTTTTCAATGGCAAAAATCAATGAATATTGTAAATGCACAAACAGTAATATCTCCACATTGCAAGGTGCAATTCTGAAATTTTTTGCTTTTTCCTGCTAATCCTAGCATGATAAAGAAGATTCAAAGAGAGTGAGATGCCAGCTCCTTTCATTCAGTCAGTAGCTTCAAACATTTCTGGTATATGAAAAACATGTTTTTCAATGGCAAAAATCAATGAATATTGTAAATGCACAAACAGTAATATCTCCACATTGCACGGTGCAATTCTGAAATTTTTTGCTTTTTCCTGTTAATCCTAGCATGATAAAGAAGATTCAAAGAGAGTGAGATGCCAGCTCCTTTCATTCAGTCAGTAGCTTCAAACATTTCTGGTATATGAAAAACATGTTTTTCAATGGCAAAAATCAATGAATATTGTAAATGCACAAACAGTAATATCTCCACATTGCACAGTGCAATTCTGAAATTTTTAGCTTTTTCCTGCTAATCCTAGCATGATAAAGAAGATTCAAAGAGAGTGAGATGCCAGCTCCTTTCATTCAGTCAGTAGCTTCAAACATTTCTGGTATATGAAAAACATGTTTTTCAATGGCAAAAATCAATGAATATTGTAAATGCACAAACAGTAATATCTCCACATTGCAAGGTGCAATTCTGAAATTTTTTGCTTTTTCCTGCTAATCCTAGCATGATAAAGAAGATTCAAAGAGAGTGAGATGCCAGCTCCTTTCATTCAGTCAGTAGCTTCAAACATTTCTGGTATATGAAAAACATGTTTTTCAATGGCAAAAATCAATGAATATTGTAAATGCACAAACAGTAATATCTCCACATTGCACGGTGCAATTCTGAAATTTTTAGCTTTTTCCTGTTAATCCTAGCATGATAAAGAAGATTCAAAGAGAGTGAGATGCCAGCTCCTTTCATTCAGTCAGTAGCTTCAAACATTTCTGGTATATGAAAAACATGTTTTTCAATGGCAAAAATCAATGAATATTGTAAATGCACAAACAGTAATATCTCCACATTGCAAGGTGCATTCTGAAATTTTTTGCTTTTTCCTGTTAATCCTAGCATGATAAAGAAGATTCAAAGAGAGTGAGATGCCAGCTCCTTTCATTCAGTCAGTAGCTTCAAACATTTCTGGTATATGAAAAACATGTTTTTCAATGGCAAAAATCAATGAATATTGTAAATGCACAAACAGTAATATCTCCACATTGCAAGGTGCAATTCTGAAATTTTTTGCTTTTTCCTGCTAATCCTAGCATGATAAAGAAGATTCAAAGAGAGTGAGATGCCAGCTCCTTTCATTCAGTCAGTAGCTTCAAACATTTCTGGTATATGAAAAACATGTTTTTCAATGGCAAAAATCAATGAATATTGTAAATGCACAAACAGTAATATCTCCACATTGCAAGGTGCAATTCTGAAATTTTTTGCTTTTTCCTGCTAATCCTAGCATGATAAAGAAGATTCAAAGAGAGTGAGATGCCAGCTCCTTTCATTCAGTCAGTAGCTTCAAACATTTCTGGTATATGAAAAACATGTTTTTCAATGGCAAAAATCAATGAATATTGTAAATGCACAAACAGTAATATCTCCACATTGCAAGGTGCAATTCTGAAATTTTTTGCTTTTTCCTGCTAATCCTAGCATGATAAAGAAGATTCAAAGAGAGTGAGATGCCAGCTCCTTTCATTCAGTCAGTAGCTTCAAACATTTCTGGTATATGAAAAACATGTTTTTCAATGGCAAAAATCAATGAATATTGTAAATGCACAAACAGTAATATCTCCACATTGCACGGTGCAATTCTGAAATTTTTAGCTTTTTCCTGTTAATCCTAGCATGATAAAGAAGATTCAAAGAGAGTCAGATGCCAGCTCCTTTCATTCAGTCAGTAGCTTCAAACATTTCTGGTATATGAAAAACATGTTTTTCAATGGCAAAAATCAATGAATATTGTAAATGCACAAACAGTAATATCTCCACATTGCAAGGTGCAATTCTGAAATTTTTTGCTTTTTCCTGCTAATCCTAGCATGATAAAGAAGATTCAAAGAGAGTGAGATGCCAGCTCCTTTCATTCAGTCAGTAGCTTCAAACATTTCTGGTATATGAAAAACATGTTTTCAATGGCAAAAATCAATGAATATTGTAAATGCACAAACAGTAATATCTCCACATTGCATGGTGCAATTCTGAAATTTTTAGCTTTTTCCTGTTAATCCTAGCATGATAAAGATTCAAAGAGAGTGAGATGCCAGCTCCTTTCATTCAGTCAGTAGCTTCAAACATTTCTGGTATATGAAAAACATGTTTTTCAATGGCAAAAATCAATGAATATTGTAAATGCACAAACAGTAATATCTCCACATTGCAAGGTGCAATTCTGAAATTTTTTGCTTTTTCCTGCTAATCCTAGCATGATAAAGAAGATTCAAAGAGAGTGAGATGCCAGCTCCTTTCATTCAGTCAGTAGCTTCAAACATTTCTGGTATATGAAAAACATGTTTTTCAATGGCAAAAATCAATGAATATTGTAAATGCACAAACAGTAATATCTCCACATTGCACGGTGCAATTCTGAAATTTTTTAGCTTTTTCCTGTTAATCCTAGCATGATAAAGAAGATTCAAAGAGAGTGAGATGCCAGCTCCTTTCATTCAGTCAGTAGCTTCAAACATTTCTGGTATATGAAAAACATGTTTTTCAATGGCAAAAATCAATGAATATTGTAAATGCACAAACAGTAATATCTCCACATTGCACGGTGCAATTCTGAAATTTTTAGCTTTTTCCTGTTAATCCTAGCATGATAAAGAAGATTCAAAGAGAGTGAGATGCCAGCTCCTTTCATTCAGTCAGTAGCTTCAAACATTTCTGGTATATGAAAAACATGTTTTTCAATGGCAAAAATCAATGAATATTGTAAATGCACAAACAGTAATATCTCCACATTGCAAGGTGCAATTCTGAAATTTTTTGCTTTTTCCTGCTAATCCTAGCATGATAAAGAAGATTCAAAGAGAGTGAGATGCCAGCTCCTTTCATTCAGTCAGTAGCTTCAAACATTTCTGGTATATGAAAAACATGTTTTTCAATGGCAAAAATCAATGAATATTGTAAATGCACAAACAGTAATATCTCCACATTGCACAGTGCAATTCTGAAATTTTTAGCTTTTTCCTGTTAATCCTAGCATGATAAAGAAGATTCAAAGAGAGTGAGATGCCAGCTCCTTTCATTCAGTCAGTAGCTTCAAACATTTCTGGTATATGAAAAACATGTTTTTCAATGGCAAAAATCAATGAATATTGTAAATGCACAAACAGTAATATCTCCACATTGCAAGGTGCAATTCTGAAATTTTTTGCTTTTTCCTGCTAATCCTAGCATGATAAAGAAGATTCAAAGAGAGTGAGATGCCAGCTCCTTTCATTCAGTCAGAAGCTTCAAACATTTCTGGTATATGAAAAACATGTTTTTCAATGGCAAAAATCAATGAATATTGTAAATGCACAAACAGTAATATCTCCACATTGCACGGTGCAATTCTGAAATTTTTAGCTTTTTCCTGTTAATCCTAGCATGATAAAGAAGATTCAAAGAGAGTGAGATGCCAGCTCCTTTCATTCAGTCAGTAGCTTCAAACATTTCTGGTATATGAAAAACATGTTTTTCAATGGCAAAAATCAATGAATATTGTAAATGCACAAACAGTAATATCTCCACATTGCAAGGTGCAATTCTGAAATTTTTTGCTTTTTCCTGTTAATCCTAGCATGATAAAGAAGATTCAAAGAGAGTGAGATGCCAGCTCCTTTCATTCAGTCAGTAGCTTCAAACATTTCTGGTATATGAAAAACATGTTTTTCAATGGCAAAAATCAATGAATATTGTAAATGCACAAACAGTAATATCTCCACATTGCAAGGTGCAATTCTGAAATTTTTTGCTTTTTCCTGCTAATCCTAGCATGATAAAGAAGATTCAAAGAGAGTGAGATGCCAGCTCCTTTCATTCAGTCAGTAGCTTCAAACATTTCTGGTATATGAAAAACATGTTTTTCAATGGCAAAAATCAATGAATATTGTAAATGCACAAACAGTAATATCTCCACATTGCAAGGTGCAATTCTGAAATTTTTTGCTTTTTCCTGCTAATCCTAGCATGATAAAGAAGATTCAAAGAGAGTGAGATGCCAGCTCCTTTCATTCAGTCAGTAGCTTCAAACATTTCTGGTATATGAAAAACATGTTTTTCAATGGCAAAAATCAATGAATATTGTAAATGCACAAACAGTAATATCTCCACATTGCAAGGTGCAATTCTGAAATTTTTTGCTTTTTCCTGCTAATCCTAGCATGATAAAGAAGATTCAAAGAGAGTGAGATGCCAGCTCCTTTCATTCAGTCAGTAGCTTCAAACATTTCTGGTATATGAAAAACATGTTTTTCAATGGCAAAAATCAATGAATATTGTAAATGCACAAACAGTAATATCTCCACATTGCACGGTGCAATTCTGAAATTTTTAGCTTTTTCCTGTTAATCCTAGCATGATAAAGAAGATTCAAAGAGAGTCAGATGCCAGCTCCTTTCATTCAGTCAGTAGCTTCAAACATTTCTGGTATATGAAAAACATGTTTTTCAATGGCAAAAATCAATGAATATTGTAAATGCACAAACAGTAATATCTCCACATTGCAAGGTGCAATTCTGAAATTTTTTGCTTTTTCCTGCTAATCCTAGCATGATAAAGAAGATTCAAAGAGAGTGAGATGCCAGCTCCTTTCATTCAGTCAGTAGCTTCAAACATTTCTGGTATATGAAAAACATGTTTTTCAATGGCAAAAATCAATGAATATTGTAAATGCACAAACAGTAATATCTCCACATTGCATGGTGCAATTCTGAAATTTTTAGCTTTTTCCTGTTAATCCTAGCATGATAAAGATTCAAAGAGAGTGAGATGCCAGCTCCTTTCATTCAGTCAGTAGCTTCAAACATTTCTGGTATATGAAAAACATGTTTTTCAATGGCAAAAATCAATGAATATTGTAAATGCACAAACAGTAATATCTCCACATTGCAAGGTGCAATTCTGAAATTTTTTGCTTTTTCCTGCTAATCCTAGCATGATAAAGAAGATTCAAAGAGAGTGAGATGCCAGCTCCTTTCATTCAGTCAGTAGCTTCAAACATTTCTGGTATATGAAAAACATGTTTTTCAATGGCAAAAATCAATGAATATTGTAAATGCACAAACAGTAATATCTCCACATTGCACGGTGCAATTCTGAAATTTTTAGCTTTTTCCTGTTAATCCTAGCATGATAAAGAAGATTCAAAGAGAGTGAGATGCCAGCTCCTTTCATTCAGTCAGTAGCTTCAAACATTTCTGGTATATGAAAAACATGTTTTTCAATGGCAAAAATCAATGAATATTGTAAATGCACAAACAGTAATATCTCCACATTGCACGGTGCAATTCTGAAATTTTTAGCTTTTTCCTGTTAATCCTAGCATGATAAAGAAGATTCAAAGAGAGTGAGATGCCAGCTCCTTTCATTCAGTCAGTAGCTTCAAACATTTCTGGTATATGAAAAACATGTTTTTCAATGGCAAAAATCAATGAATATTGTAAATGCACAAACAGTAATATCTCCACATTGCAAGGTGCAATTCTGAAATTTTTTGCTTTTTCCTGCTAATCCTAGCATGATAAAGAAGATTCAAAGAGAGTGAGATGCCAGCTCCTTTCATTCAGTCAGTAGCTTCAAACATTTCTGGTATATGAAAAACATGTTTTTCAATGGCAAAAATCAATGAATATTGTAAATGCACAAACAGTAATATCTCCACATTGCACGGTGCAATTCTGAAATTTTTAGCTTTTTCCTGTTAATCCTAGCATGATAAAGAAGATTCAAAGAGAGTGAGATGCCAGCTCCTTTCATTCAGTCAGTAGCTTCAAACATTTCTGGTATATTAAAAACATGTTTTTCAATGGCAAAAATCAATGAATATTGTAAATGCACAAACAGTAATATCTCCACATTGCAAGGTGCAATTCTGAAATTTTTTGCTTTTTCCTGTTAATCCTAGCATGATAAAGAAGATTCAAAGAGAGTGAGATGCCAGCTCCTTTCATTCAGTCAGTAGCTTCAAACATTTCTGGTATATGAAAAACATGTTTTTCAATGGCAAAAATCAATGAATATTGTAAATGCACAAACAGTAATATCTCCACATTGCAAGGTGCAATTCTGAAATTTTTTGCTTTTTCCTGCTAATCCTAGCATGATAAAGAAGATTCAAAGAGAGTGAGATGCCAGCTCCTTTCATTCAGTCAGTAGCTTCAAACATTTCTGGTATATGAAAAACATGTTTTTCAATGGCAAAAATCAATGAATATTGTAAATGCACAAACAGTAATATCTCCACATTGCACGGTGCAATTCTGAAATTTTTAGCTTTTTCCTGTTAATCCTAGCATGATAAAGAAGATTCAAAGAGAGTGAGATGCCAGCTCCTTTCATTCAGTCAGTAGCTTCAAACATTTCTGGTATATGAAAAACATGTTTTTCAATGGCAAAAATCAATGAATATTGTAAATGCACAAACAGTAATATCTCCACATTGCAAGGTGCAATTCTGAAATTTTTTGCTTTTTCCTGCTAATCCTAGCATGATAAAGAAGATTCAAAGAGAGTGAGATGCCAGCTCCTTTCATTCAGTCAGTAGCTTCAAACATTTCTGGTATATGAAAAACATGTTTTTCAATGGCAAAAATCAATGAATATTGTAAATGCACAAACAGTAATATCTCCACATTGCACGGTGCAATTCTGAAATTTTTTGCTTTTTCCTGTTAATCCTAGCATGATAAAGAAGATTCAAAGAGAGTGAGATGCCAGCTCCTTTCATTCAGTCAGTAGCTTCAAACATTTCTGGTATATGAAAAACATGTTTTTCAATGGCAAAAATCAATGAATATTGTAAATGCACAAACAGTAATATCTCCACATTGCACAGTGCAATTCTGAAATTTTTAGCTTTTTCCTGTTAATCCTAGCATGATAAAGAAGATTCAAAGAGAGTGAGATGCCAGCTCCTTTCATTCAGTCAGTAGCTTCAAACATTTCTGGTATATGAAAAACATGTTTTTCAATGGCAAAAATCAATGAATATTGTAAATGCACAAACAGTAATATCTCCACATTGCAAGGTGCAATTCTGAAATTTTTTGCTTTTTCCTGCTAATCCTAGCATGATAAAGAAGATTCAAAGAGAGTGAGATGCCAGCTCCTTTCATTCAGTCAGAAGCTTCAAACATTTCTGGTATATGAAAAACATGTTTTTCAATGGCAAAAATCAATGAATATTGTAAATGCACAAACAGTAATATCTCCACATTGCACGGTGCAATTCTGAAATTTTTAGCTTTTTCCTGTTAATCCTAGCATGATAAAGAAGATTCAGAGTGAGATGCCAGCTCCTTTCATTCAGTCAGTAGCTTCAAACATTTCTGGTATATGAAAAACATGTTTTTCAATGGCAAAAATCAATGAATATTGTAAATGCACAAACAGTAATATCTCCACATTGCAAGGTGCAATTCTGAAATTTTTTGCTTTTTCCTGCTAATCCTAGCATGATAAAGAAGATTCAAAGAGAGTGAGATGCCAGCTCCTTTCATTCAGTCAGTAGCTTCAAACATTTCTGGTATATGAAAAACATGTTTTTCAATGGCAAAAATCAATGAATATTGTAAATGCACAAACAGTAATATCTCCACATTGCAAGGTGCAATTCTGAAATTTTTTGCTTTTTCCTGTTAATCCTAGCATGATAAAGAAGATTCAAAGAGAGTGAGATGCCAGCTCCTTTCATTCAGTCAGTAGCTTCAAACATTTCTGGTATATGAAAAACATGTTTTTCAATGGCAAAAATCAATGAATATTGTAAATGCACAAACAGTAATATCTCCACATTGCAAGGTGCAATTCTGAAATTTTTTGCTTTTTCCTGCTAATCCTAGCATGATAAAGAAGATTCAAAGAGAGTGAGATGCCAGCTCCTTTCATTCAGTCAGTAGCTTCAAACATTTCTGGTATATGAAAAACATGTTTTTCAATGGCAAAAATCAATGAATATTGTAAATGCACAAACAGTAATATCTCCACATTGCAAGGTGCAATTCTGAAATTTTTTGCTTTTTCCTGCTAATCCTAGCATGATAAAGAAGATTCAAAGAGAGTGAGATGCCAGCTCCTTTCATTCAGTCAGTAGCTTCAAACATTTCTGGTATATGAAAAACATGTTTTTCAATGGCAAAAATCAATGAATATTGTAAATGCACAAACAGTAATATCTCCACATTGCAAGGTGCAATTCTGAAATTTTTTGCTTTTTCCTGCTAATCCTAGCATGATAAAGAAGATTCAAAGAGAGTGAGATGCCAGCTCCTTTCATTCAGTCAGTAGCTTCAAACATTTCTGGTATATGAAAAACATGTTTTTCAATGGCAAAAATCAATGAATATTGTAAATGCACAAACAGTAATATCTCCACATTGCACGGTGCAATTCTGAAATTTTTAGCTTTTTCCTGTTAATCCTAGCATGATAAAGAAGATTCAAAGAGAGTCAGATGCCAGCTCCTTTCATTCAGTCAGTAGCTTCAAACATTTCTGGTATATGAAAAACATGTTTTTCAATGGCAAAAATCAATGAATATTGTAAATGCACAAACAGTAATATCTCCACATTGCAAGGTGCAATTCTGAAATTTTTTGCTTTTTCCTGCTAATCCTAGCATGATAAAGAAGATTCAAAGAGAGTGAGATGCCAGCTCCTTTCATTCAGTCAGTAGCTTCAAACATTTCTGGTATATGAAAAACATGTTTTTCAATGGCAAAAATCAATGAATATTGTAAATGCACAAACAGTAATATCTCCACATTGCATGGTGCAATTCTGAAATTTTTAGCTTTTTCCTGTTAATCCTAGCATGATAAAGATTCAAAGAGAGTGAGATGCCAGCTCCTTTCATTCAGTCAGTAGCTTCAAACATTTCTGGTATATGAAAAACATGTTTTTCAATGGCAAAAATCAATGAATATTGTAAATGCACAAACAGTAATATCTCCACATTGCAAGGTGCAATTCTGAAATTTTTTGCTTTTTCCTGCTAATCCTAGCATGATAAAGAAGATTCAAAGAGAGTGAGATGCCAGCTCCTTTCATTCAGTCAGAAGCTTCAAACATTTCTGGTATATGAAAAACATGTTTTTCAATGGCAAAAATCAATGAATATTGTAAATGCACAAACAGTAATATCTCCACATTGCACGGTGCAATTCTGAAATTTTTAGCTTTTTCCTGTTAATCCTAGCATGATAAAGAAGATTCAGAGTGAGATGCCAGCTCCTTTCATTCAGTCAGTAGCTTCAAACATTTCTGGTATATGAAAAACATGTTTTTCAATGGCAAAAATCAATGAATATTGTAAATGCACAAACAGTAATATCTCCACATTGCAAGGTGCAATTCTGAAATTTTTTGCTTTTTCCTGCTAATCCTAGCATGATAAAGAAGATTCAAAGAGAGTGAGATGCCAGCTCCTTTCATTCAGTCAGTAGCTTCAAACATTTCTGGTATATGAAAAACATGTTTTTCAATGGCAAAAATCAATGAATATTGTAAATGCACAAACAGTAATATCTCCACATTGCACGGTGCAATTCTGAAATTTTTAGCTTTTTCCTGTTAATCCTAGCATGATAAAGAAGATTCAAAGAGAGTGAGATGCCAGCTCCTTTCATTCAGTCAGTAGCTTCAAACATTTCTGGTATATGAAAAACATGTTTTTCAATGGCAAAAATCAATGAATATTGTAAATGCACAAACAGTAATATCTCCACATTGCAAGGTGCAATTCTGAAATTTTTTGCTTTTTCCTGTTAATCCTAGCATGATAAAGAAGATTCAAAGAGAGTGAGATGCCAGCTCCTTTCATTCAGTCAGTAGCTTCAAACATTTCTGGTATATGAAAAACATGTTTTTCAATGGCAAAAATCAATGAATATTGTAAATGCACAAACAGTAATATCTCCACATTGCAAGGTGCAATTCTGAAATTTTTTGCTTTTTCCTGCTAATCCTAGCATGATAAAGAAGATTCAAAGAGAGTGAGATGCCAGCTCCTTTCATTCAGTCAGTAGCTTCAAACATTTCTGGTATATGAAAAACATGTTTTTCAATGGCAAAAATCAATGAATATTGTAAATGCACAAACAGTAATATCTCCACATTGCAAGGTGCAATTCTGAAATTTTTTGCTTTTTCCTGCTAATCCTAGCATGATAAAGAAGATTCAAAGAGAGTGAGATGCCAGCTCCTTTCATTCAGTCAGTAGCTTCAAACATTTCTGGTATATGAAAAACATGTTTTTCAATGGCAAAAATCAATGAATATTGTAAATGCACAAACAGTAATATCTCCACATTGCAAGGTGCAATTCTGAAATTTTTTGCTTTTTCCTGCTAATCCTAGCATGATAAAGAAGATTCAAAGAGAGTGAGATGCCAGCTCCTTTCATTCAGTCAGTAGCTTCAAACATTTCTGGTATATGAAAAACATGTTTTTCAATGGCAAAAATCAATGAATATTGTAAATGCACAAACAGTAATATCTCCACATTGCACGGTGCAATTCTGAAATTTTTAGCTTTTTCCTGTTAATCCTAGCATGATAAAGAAGATTCAAAGAGAGTCAGATGCCAGCTCCTTTCATTCAGTCAGTAGCTTCAAACATTTCTGGTATATGAAAAACATGTTTTTCAATGGCAAAAATCAATGAATATTGTAAATGCACAAACAGTAATATCTCCACATTGCAAGGTGCAATTCTGAAATTTTTTGCTTTTTCCTGCTAATCCTAGCATGATAAAGAAGATTCAAAGAGAGTGAGATGCCAGCTCCTTTCATTCAGTCAGTAGCTTCAAACATTTCTGGTATATGAAAAACATGTTTTTCAATGGCAAAAATCAATGAATATTGTAAATGCACAAACAGTAATATCTCCACATTGCACGGTGCAATTCTGAAATTTTTAGCTTTTTCCTGTTAATCCTAGCATGATAAAGAAGATTCAAAGAGAGTGAGATGCCAGCTCCTTTCATTCAGTCAGTAGCTTCAAACATTTCTGGTATATGAAAAACATGTTTTTCAATGGCAAAAATCAATGAATATTGTAAATGCACAAACAGTAATATCTCCACATTGCACGGTGCAATTCTGAAATTTTTAGCTTTTTCCTGTTAATCCTAGCATGATAAAGAAGATTCAAAGAGAGTGAGATGCCAGCTCCTTTCATTCAGTCAGTAGCTTCAAACATTTCTGGTATATTAAAAACATGTTTTTCAATGGCAAAAATCAATGAATATTGTAAATGCACAAACAGTAATATCTCCACATTGCAAGGTGCAATTCTGAAATTTTTTGCTTTTTCCTGTTAATCCTAGCATGATAAAGAAGATTCAAAGAGAGTGAGATGCCAGCTCCTTTCATTCAGTCAGTAGCTTCAAACATTTCTGGTATATGAAAAACATGTTTTTCAATGGCAAAAATCAATGAATATTGTAAATGCACAAACAGTAATATCTCCACATTGCAATGTGCAATTCTGAAATTTTTTGCTTTTTCCTGCTAATCCTAGCATGATAAAGAAGATTCAAAGAGAGTGAGATGCCAGCTCCTTTCATTCAGTCAGTAGCTTCAAACATTTCTGGTATATGAAAAACGTTTTTCAATGGCAAAAATCAATGAATATTGTAAATGCACAAACAGTAATATCTCCACATTGCACGGTGCAATTCTGAAATTTTTAGCTTTTTCCTGTTAATCCTAGCATGATAAAGAAGATTCAAAGAGAGTGAGATGCCAGCTCCTTTCATTCAGTCAGTAGCTTCAAACATTTCTGGTATATGAAAAACATGTTTCTCAATCTCAAAAATCAATGAATATTGTAAATGCACAAACAGTAATATCTCCACATTGCAAGGTGCAATTCTGAAATTTTTTGCTTTTTCCTGCTAATCCTAGCATGATAAAGAAGATTCAAAGAGAGTGAGATGCCAGCTCCTTTCATTCAGTCAGTAGCTTCAAACATTTCTGGTATATGAAAAACATGTTTTTCAATGGCAAAAATCAATGAATATTGTAAATGCACAAACAGTAATATCTCCACATTGCACGGTGCAATTCTGAAATTTTTAGCTTTTTCCTGTTAATCCTAGCATGATAAAGAAGATTCAAAGAGAGTGAGATGCCAGCTCCTTTCATTCAGTCAGTAGCTTCAAACATTTCTGGTATATGAAAAACATGTTTTTCAATGGCAAAAATCAATGAATATTGTAAATGCACAAACAGTAATATCTCCACATTGCACGGTGCAATTCTGAAATTTTTTGCTTTTTCCTGTTAATCCTAGCATGATAAAGAAGATTCAAAGAGAGTGAGATGCCAGCTCCTTTCATTCAGTCAGTAGCTTCAAACATTTCTGGTATATGAAAAACGTTTTTCAATGGCAAAAATCAATGAATATTGTAAATGCACAAACAGTAATATCTCCACATTGCAAGGTGCAATTCTGAAATTTTTTGCTTTTTCCTGTTAATCCTAGCATGATAAAGAAGATTCAAAGAGAGTGAGATGCCAGCTCCTTTCATTCAGTCAGTAGCTTCAAACATTTCTGGTATATGAAAAACGTTTTACAATGGCAAAAATCAATGAATATTGTAAATGCACAAACAGTAATATCTCCACATTGCACGGTGCAATTCTGAAATTTTTAGCTTTTTCCTGTTAATCCTAGCATGATAAAGAATATTCAAAGAGAGTGAGATGCCAGCTCCTTTCATTCAGTCAGTAGCTTCAAACATTTCTGGTATATTAAAAACATGTTTTTCAATGGCAAAAATCAATGAATATTGTAAATGCACAAACAGTAATATCTCCACATTGCAAGGTGCAATTCTGAAATTTTTTGCTTTTTCCTGTTAATCCTAGCATGATAAAGAAGATTCAAAGAGAGTGAGATGCCAGCTCCTTTCATTCAGTCAGTAGCTTCAAACATTTCTGGTATATGAAAAACATGTTTTTCAATGGCAAAAATCAATGAATATTGTAAATGCACAAACAGTAATATCTCCACATTACAAGGTGCAATTCTGAAATTTTTTGCTTTTTCCTGCTAATCCTAGCATGATAAAGAAGATTCAAAGAGAGTGAGATGCCAGCTCCTTTCATTCAGTCAGTAGCTTCAAACATTTCTGGTATATGAAAAACATGTTTTTCAATGGCAAAAATCAATGAATATTGTAAATGCACAAACAGTAATATCTCCACATTGAACAGTGCAATTCTGAAATTTTTAGCTTTTTCCTGTTAATCCTAGCATGATAAAGAAGATTCAAAGAGAGTGAGATGCCAGCTCCTTTCATTCAGTCAGTAGCTTCAAACATTTCTGGTATATGAAAAACATGTTTTTCAATGGCAAAAATCAATGAATATTGTAAATGCACAAACAGTAATATCTCCACATTGCAAGGTGCAATTCTGAAATTTTTTGCTTTTTCCTGCTAATCCTAGCATGATAAAGAAGATTCAAAGAGAGTGAGATGCCAGCTCCTTTCATTCAGTCAGAAGCTTCAAACATTTCTGGTATATGAAAAACGTTTTTCAATGGCAAAAATCAATGAATATTGTAAATGCACAAACAGTAATATCTCCACATTGCACGGTGCAATTCTGAAATTTTTAGCTTTTTCCTGTTAATCCTAGCATGATAAAGAAGATTCAAAGAGAGTGAGATGCCAGCTCCTTTCATTCAGTCAGTAGCTTCAAACATTTCTGGTATATGAAAAACATGTTTTTCAATGGCAAAAATCAATGAATATTGTAAATGCACAAACAGTAATATCTCCACATTGCAAGGTGCAATTCTGAAATTTTTTGCTTTTTCCTGCTAATCCTAGCATGATAAAGAAGATTCAAAGAGAGTGAGATGCCAGCTCCTTTCATTCAGTCAGTAGCTTCAAACATTTCTGGTATATGAAAAACATGTTTTTCAATGGCAAAAATCAATGAATATTGTAAATGCACAAACAGTAATATCTCCACATTGCACGGTGCAATTCTGAAATTTTTAGCTTTTTCCTGTTAATCCTAGCATGATAAAGAAGATTCAAAGAGAGTGAGATGCCAGCTCCTTTCATTCAGTCAGTAGCTTCAAACATTTCTGGTATATGAAAAACATGTTTTTCAATGGCAAAAATCAATGAATATTGTAAATGCACAAACAGTAATATCTCCACATTGCACGGTGCAATTCTGAAATTTTTAGCTTTTTCCTGTTAATCCTAGCATGATAAAGAAGATTCAAAGAGAGTGAGATGCCAGCTCCTTTCATTCAGTCAGTAGCTTCAAACATTTCTGGTATATGAAAAACATGTTTTTCAATGGCAAAAATCAATGAATATTGTAAATGCACAAACAGTAATATCTCCACATTGCACGGTGCAATTCTGAAATTTTTTGCTTTTTCCTGTTAATCCTAGCATGATAAAGAAGATTCAAAGAGAGTGAGATGCCAGCTCCTTTCATTCAGTCAGTAGCTTCAAACATTTCTGGTATATGAAAAACATGTTTTTCAATGGCAAAAATCAATGAATATTGTAAATGCACAAACAGTAATATCTCCACATTGCAAGGTGCAATTCTGAAATTTTTTGCTTTTTCCTGTTAATCCTAGCATGATAAAGAAGATTCAAAGAGAGTGAGATGCCAGCTCCTTTCATTCAGTCAGTAGCTTCAAACATTTCTGGTATATGAAAAACGTTTTACAATGGCAAAAATCAATGAATATTGTAAATGCACAAACAGTAATATCTCCACATTGCACGGTGCACTTCTGAAATTTTTAGCTTTTTCCTGTTAATCCTAGCATGATAAAGAATATTCAAAGAGAGTGAGATGCCAGCTCCTTTCATTCAGTCAGTAGCTTCAAACATTTCTGGTATATTAAAAACATGTTTTTCAATGGCAAAAATCAATGAATATTGTAAATGCACAAACAGTAATATCTCCACATTGCAAGGTGCAATTCTGAAATTTTTTGCTTTTTCCTGTTAATCCTAGCATGATAAAGAAGATTCAAAGAGAGTGAGATGCCAGCTCCTTTCATTCAGTCAGTAGCTTCAAACATTTCTGGTATATGAAAAACATGTTTTTCAATGGCAAAAATCAATGAATATTGTAAATGCACAAACAGTAATATCTCCACATTGCAAGGTGCAATTCTGAAATTTTTTGCTTTTTCCTGCTAATCCTAGCATGATAAAGAAGATTCAAAGAGAGTGAGATGCCAGCTCCTTTCATTCAGTCAGTAGCTTCAAACATTTCTGGTATATGAAAAACATGTTTTTCAATGGCAAAAATCAATGAATATTGTAAATGCACAAACAGTAATATCTCCACATTGCACGGTGCAATTCTGAAATTTTTAGCTTTTTCCTGTTAATCCTAGCATGATAAAGAAGATTCAAAGAGAGTGAGATGCCAGCTCCTTTCATTCAGTCAGTAGCTTCAAACATTTCTGGTATATGAAAAACATGTTTTTCAATGGCAAAAATCAATGAATATTGTAAATGCACAAACAGTAATATCTCCACATTGCACGGTGCAATTCTGAAATTTTTAGCTTTTTCCTGTTAATCCTAGCATGATAAAGAAGATTCAAAGAGAGTGAGATGCCAGCTCCTTTCATTCAGTCAGTAGCTTCAAACATTTCTGGTATATGAAAAACATGTTTTTCAATGGCAAAAATCAATGAATATTGTAAATGCACAAACAGTAATATCTCCACATTGCACGGTGCAATTCTGAAATTTTTTGCTTTTTCCTGTTAATCCTAGCATGATAAAGAAGATTCAAAGAGAGTGAGATGCCAGCTCCTTTCATTCAGTCAGTAGCTTCAAACATTTCTGGTATATGAAAAACATGTTTTTCAATGGCAAAAATCAATGAATATTGTAAATGCACAAACAGTAATATCTCCACATTGCAAGGTGCAATTCTGAAATTTTTTGCTTTTTCCTGTTAATCCTAGCATGATAAAGAAGATTCAAAGAGAGTGAGATGCCAGCTCCTTTCATTCAGTCAGTAGCTTCAAACATTTCTGGTATATGAAAAACGTTTTACAATGGCAAAAATCAATGAATATTGTAAATGCACAAACAGTAATATCTCCACATTGCACGGTGCAATTCTGAAATTTTTAGCTTTTTCCTGTTAATCCTAGCATGATAAAGAATATTCAAAGAGAGTGAGATGCCAGCTCCTTTCATTCAGTCAGTAGCTTCAAACATTTCTGGTATATTAAAAACATGTTTTTCAATGGCAAAAATCAATGAATATTGTAAATGCACAAACAGTAATATCTCCACATTGCAAGGTGCAATTCTGAAATTTTTTGCTTTTTCCTGTTAATCCTAGCATGATAAAGAAGATTCAAAGAGAGTGAGATGCCAGCTCCTTTCATTCAGTCAGTAGCTTCAAACATTTCTGGTATATGAAAAACATGTTTTTCAATGGCAAAAATCAATGAATATTGTAAATGCACAAACAG
The DNA here is from genome assembly GCF_046119375.1 of Phyllobates terribilis. Lineage (NCBI taxonomy): Eukaryota > Metazoa > Chordata > Amphibia > Anura > Dendrobatidae > Phyllobates > Phyllobates terribilis. The sequence continues at coordinate 21,735 of NW_027369581.1, read as the reverse complement.
TAATATCTCCACATTGCAAGGTGCAATTCTGAAATTTTTTGCTTTTTCCTGCTAATCCTAGCATGATAAAGAAGATTCAAAGAGAGTGAGATGCCAGCTCCTTTCATTCAGTCAGTAGCTTCAAACATTTCTGGTATATGAAAAACATGTTTTTCAATGGCAAAAATCAATGAATATTGCAAATGCACAAACAGTAATATCTCCACATTGAACAGTGCAATTCTGAAATTTTTAGCTTTTTCCTGTTAATCCTAGCATGATAAAGAAGATTCAAAGAGAGTGAGATGCCAGCTCCTTTCATTCAGTCAGTAGCTTCAAACATTTCTGGTATATGAAAAACATGTTTTTCAATGGCAAAAATCAATGAATATTGTAAATGCACAAACAGTAATATCTCCACATTGCAAGGTGCAATTCTGAAATTTTTTGCTTTTTCCTGCTAATCCTAGCATGATAAAGAAGATTCAAAGAGAGTGAGATGCCAGCTCCTTTCATTCAGTCAGAAGCTTCAAACATTTCTGGTATACGAAAAACGTTTTTCAATGGCAAAAATCAATGAATATTGTAAATGCACAAACAGTAATATCTCCACATTGCACGGTGCAATTCTGAAATTTTTAGCTTTTTCCTGTTAATCCTAGCATGATAAAGAAGATTCAAAGAGAGTGAGATGCCAGCTCCTTTCATTCAGTCAGTAGCTTCAAACATTTCTGGTATATGAAAAACATGTTTTTCAATGGCAAAAATCAATGAATATTGTAAATGCACAAACAGTAATATCTCCACATTGCAAGGTGCAATTCTGAAATTTTTTGCTTTTTCCTGCTAATCCTAGCATGATAAAGAAGATTCAAAGAGAGTGAGATGCCAGCTCCTTTCATTCAGTCAGTAGCTTCAAACATTTCTGGTATATGAAAAACATGTTTTTCAATGGCAAAAATCAATGAATATTGTAAATGCACAAACAGTAATATCTCCACATTGCACGGTGCAATTCTGAAATTTTTAGCTTTTTCCTGTTAATCCTAGCATGATAAAGAAGATTCAAAGAGAGTGAGATGCCAGCTCCTTTCATTCAGTCAGTAGCTTCAAACATTTCTGGTATATGAAAAACATGTTTTTCAATGGCAAAAATCAATGAATATTGTAAATGCACAAACAGTAATATCTCCACATTGCAAGGTGCAATTCTGAAATTTTTTGCTTTTTCCTGTTAATCCTAGCATGATAAAGAAGATTCAAAGAGAGTGAGATGCCAGCTCCTTTCATTCAGTCAGTAGCTTCAAACATTTCTGGTATATGAAAAACATGTTTTTCAATGGCAAAAATCAATGAATATTGTAAATGCACAAACAGTAATATCTCCACATTGCAAGGTGCAATTCTGAAATTTTTTGCTTTTTCCTGCTAATCCTAGCATGATAAAGAAGATTCAAAGAGAGTGAGATGCCAGCTCCTTTCATTCAGTCAGTAGCTTCAAACATTTCTGGTATATGAAAAACATGTTTTTCAATGGCAAAAATCAATGAATATTGTAAATGCACAAACAGTAATATCTCCACATTGCAAGGTGCAATTCTGAAATTTTTTGCTTTTTCCTGCTAATCCTAGCATGATAAAGAAGATTCAAAGAGAGTGAGATGCCAGCTCCTTTCATTCAGTCAGTAGCTTCAAACATTTCTGGTATATGAAAAACATGTTTTTCAATGGCAAAAATCAATGAATATTGTAAATGCACAAACAGTAATATCTCCACATTGCACGGTGCAATTCTGAAATTTTTTGCTTTTTCCTGTTAATCCTAGCATGATAAAGAAGATTCAAAGAGAGTGAGATGCCAGCTCCTTTCATTCAGTCAGTAGCTTCAAACATTTCTGGTATATGAAAAACATGTTTTTCAATGGCAAAAATCAATGAATATTGTAAATGCACAAACAGTAATATCTCCACATTGCAAGGTGCAATTCTGAAATTTTTTGCTTTTTCCTGCTAATCCTAGCATGATAAAGAAGATTCAAAGAGAGTGAGATGCCAGCTCCTTTCATTCAGTCAGTAGCTTCAAACATTTCTGGTATATGAAAAACATGTTTTTCAATGGCAAAAATCAATGAATATTGTAAATGCACAAACAGTAATATCTCCACATTGCAAGGTGCAATTCTGAAATTTTTTGCTTTTTCCTGCTAATCCTAGCATGATAAAGAAGATTCAAAGAGAGTGAGATGCCAGCTCCTTTCATTCAGTCAGTAGCTTCAAACATTTCTGGTATATGAAAAACATGTTTTTCAATGGCAAAAATCAATGAATATTGTAAATGCACAAACAGTAATATCTCCACATTGCACGGTGCAATTCTGAAATTTTTAGCTTTTTCCTGTTAATCCTAGCATGATAAAGAAGATTCAAAGAGAGTGAGATGCCAGCTCCTTTCATTCAGTCAGTAGCTTCAAACATTTCTGGTATATGAAAAACATGTTTTTCAATGGCAAAAATCAATGAATATTGTAAATGCACAAACAGTAATATCTCCACATTGCAAGGTGCAATTCTGAAATTTTTTGCTTTTTCCTGCTAATCCTAGCATGATAAAGAAGATTCAAAGAGAGTGAGATGCCAGCTCCTTTCATTCAGTCAGTAGCTTCAAACATTTCTGGTATATGAAAAACATGTTTTTCAATGGCAAAAATCAATGAATATTGTAAATGCACAAACAGTAATATCTCCACATTGCAAGGTGCAATTCTGAAATTTTTTGCTTTTTCCTGCTAATCCTAGCATGATAAAGAAGATTCAAAGAGAGTGAGATGCCAGCTCCTTTCATTCAGTCAGTAGCTTCAAACATTTCTGGTATATGAAAAACATGTTTTTCAATGGCAAAAATCAATGAATATTGTAAATGCACAAACAGTAATATCTCCACATTGCACGGTGCAATTCTGAAATTTTTAGCTTTTTCCTGTTAATCCTAGCATGATAAAGAAGATTCAAAGAGAGTGAGATGCCAGCTCCTTTCATTCAGTCAGTAGCTTCAAACATTTCTGGTATATGAAAAACATGTTTTTCAATGGCAAAAATCAATGAATATTGTAAATGCACAAACAGTAATATCTCCACATTGCAAGGTGCAATTCTGAAATTTTTTGCTTTTTCCTGCTAATCCTAGCATGATAAAGAAGATTCAAAGAGAGTGAGATGCCAGCTCCTTTCATTCAGTCAGTAGCTTCAAACATTTCTGGTATATGAAAAACATGTTTTTCAATGGCAAAAATCAATGAATATTGTAAATGCACAAACAGTAATATCTCCACATTGCACGGTGCAATTCTGAAATTTTTTGCTTTTTCCTGTTAATCCTAGCATGATAAAGAAGATTCAAAGAGAGTGAGATGCCAGCTCCTTTCATTCAGTCAGTAGCTTCAAACATTTCTGGTATATGAAAAACATGTTTTTCAATGGCAAAAATCAATGAATATTGTAAATGCACAAACAGTAATATCTCCACATTGCAAGGTGCAATTCTGAAATTTTTTGCTTTTTCCTGCTAATCCTAGCATGATAAAGAAGATTCAAAGAGAGTGAGATGCCAGCTCCTTTCATTCAGTCAGTAGCTTCAAACATTTCTGGTATATGAAAAACATGTTTTTCAATGGCAAAAATCAATGAATATTGTAAATGCACAAACAGTAATATCTCCACATTGCAAGGTGCAATTCTGAAATTTTTTGCTTTTTCCTGCTAATCCTAGCATGATAAAGAAGATTCAAAGAGAGTGAGATGCCAGCTCCTTTCATTCAGTCAGTAGCTTCAAACATTTCTGGTATATGAAAAACATGTTTTTCAATGGCAAAAATCAATGAATATTGTAAATGCACAAACAGTAATATCTCCACATTGCACGGTGCAATTCTGAAATTTTTAGCTTTTTCCTGTTAATCCTAGCATGATAAAGAAGATTCAAAGAGAGTGAGATGCCAGCTCCTTTCATTCAGTCAGTAGCTTCAAACATTTCTGGTATATGAAAAACATGTTTTTCAATGGCAAAAATCAATGAATATTGTAAATGCACAAACAGTAATATCTCCACATTGCAAGGTGCAATTCTGAAATTTTTTGCTTTTTCCTGCTAATCCTAGCATGATAAAGAAGATTCAAAGAGAGTGAGATGCCAGCTCCTTTCATTCAGTCAGTAGCTTCAAACATTTCTGGTATATGAAAAACATGTTTTTCAATGGCAAAAATCAATGAATATTGTAAATGCACAAACAGTAATATCTCCACATTGCAAGGTGCAATTCTGAAATTTTTTGCTTTTTCCTGCTAATCCTAGCATGATAAAGAAGATTCAAAGAGAGTGAGATGCCAGCTCCTTTCATTCAGTCAGTAGCTTCAAACATTTCTGGTATATGAAAAACATGTTTTTCAATGGCAAAAATCAATGAATATTGTAAATGCACAAACAGTAATATCTCCACATTGCACGGTGCAATTCTGAAATTTTTAGCTTTTTCCTGTTAATCCTAGCATGATAAAGAAGATTCAAAGAGAGTGAGATGCCAGCTCCTTTCATTCAGTCAGTAGCTTCAAACATTTCTGGTATATGAAAAACATGTTTTTCAATGGCAAAAATCAATGAATATTGTAAATGCACAAACAGTAATATCTCCACATTGCAAGGTGCAATTCTGAAATTTTTTGCTTTTTCCTGCTAATCCTAGCATGATAAAGAAGATTCAAAGAGAGTGAGATGCCAGCTCCTTTCATTCAGTCAGTAGCTTCAAACATTTCTGGTATATGAAAAACATGTTTTTCAATGGCAAAAATCAATGAATATTGTAAATGCACAAACAGTAATATCTCCACATTGCACGGTGCAATTCTGAAATTTTTTGCTTTTTCCTGTTAATCCTAGCATGATAAAGAAGATTCAAAGAGAGTGAGATGCCAGCTCCTTTCATTCAGTCAGTAGCTTCAAACATTTCTGGTATATGAAAAACATGTTTTTCAATGGCAAAAATCAATGAATATTGTAAATGCACAAACAGTAATATCTCCACATTGCACGGTGCAATTCTGAAATTTTTAGCTTTTTCCTGTTAATCCTAGCATGATAAAGAAGATTCAAAGAGAGTGAGATGCCAGCTCCTTTCATTCAGTCAGTAGCTTCAAACATTTCTGGTATATGAAAAACATGTTTTTCAATGGCAAAAATCAATGAATATTGTAAATGCACAAACAGTAATATCTCCACATTGCAAGGTTCAATTCTGAAATTTTTTGCTTTTTCCTGTTAATCCTAGCATGATAAAGAAGATTCAAAGAGAGTGAGATGCCAGCTCCTTTCATTCAGTCAGTAGCTTCAAACATTTCTGGTATATGAAAAACATGTTTTTCAATGGCAAAAATCAATGAATATTGTAAATGCACAAACAGTAATATCTCCACATTGCAAGGTGCAATTCTGAAATTTTTTGCTTTTTCCTGCTAATCCTAGCATGATAAAGAAGATTCAAAGAGAGTGAGATGCCAGCTCCTTTCATTCAGTCAGTAGCTTCAAACATTTCTGGTATATGAAAAACATGTTTTTCAATGGCAAAAATCAATGAATATTGTAAATGCACAAACAGTAATATCTCCACATTGCAAGGTGCAATTCTGAAATTTTTTGCTTTTTCCTGCTAATCCTAGCATGATAAAGAAGATTCAAAGAGAGTGAGATGCCAGCTCCTTTCATTCAGTCAGTAGCTTCAAACATTTCTGGTATATGAAAAACATGTTTTTCAATGGCAAAAATCAATGAATATTGTAAATGCACAAACAGTAATATCTCCACATTGCACGGTGCAATTCTGAAATTTTTTGCTTTTTCCTGTTAATCCTAGCATGATAAAGAAGATTCAAAGAGAGTGAGATGCCAGCTCCTTTCATTCAGTCAGTAGCTTCAAACATTTCTGGTATATGAAAAACATGTTTTTCAATGGCAAAAATCAATGAATATTGTAAATGCACAAACAGTAATATCTCCACATTGCAAGGTGCAATTCTGAAATTTTTTGCTTTTTCCTGCTAATCCTAGCATGATAAAGAAGATTCAAAGAGAGTGAGATGCCAGCTCCTTTCATTCAGTCAGTAGCTTCAAACATTTCTGGTATATGAAAAACATGTTTTTCAATGGCAAAAATCAATGAATATTGTAAATGCACAAACAGTAATATCTCCACATTGCAAGGTGCAATTCTGAAATTTTTTGCTTTTTCCTGCTAATCCTAGCATGATAAAGAAGATTCAAAGAGAGTGAGATGCCAGCTCCTTTCATTCAGTCAGTAGCTTCAAACATTTCTGGTATATGAAAAACATGTTTTTCAATGGCAAAAATCAATGAATATTGTAAATGCACAAACAGTAATATCTCCACATTGCACGGTGCAATTCTGAAATTTTTAGCTTTTTCCTGTTAATCCTAGCATGATAAAGAAGATTCAAAGAGAGTGAGATGCCAGCTCCTTTCATTCAGTCAGTAGCTTCAAACATTTCTGGTATATGAAAAACATGTTTTTCAATGGCAAAAATCAATGAATATTGTAAATGCACAAACAGTAATATCTCCACATTGCAAGGTGCAATTCTGAAATTTTTTGCTTTTTCCTGCTAATCCTAGCATGATAAAGAAGATTCAAAGAGAGTGAGATGCCAGCTCCTTTCATTCAGTCAGTAGCTTCAAACATTTCTGGTATATGAAAAACATGTTTTTCAATGGCAAAAATCAATGAATATTGTAAATGCACAAACAGTAATATCTCCACATTGCAAGGTGCAATTCTGAAATTTTTTGCTTTTTCCTGCTAATCCTAGCATGATAAAGAAGATTCAAAGAGAGTGAGATGCCAGCTCCTTTCATTCAGTCAGTAGCTTCAAACATTTCTGGTATATGAAAAACATGTTTTTCAATGGCAAAAATCAATGAATATTGTAAATGCACAAACAGTAATATCTCCACATTGCACGGTGCAATTCTGAAATTTTTAGCTTTTTCCTGTTAATCCTAGCATGATAAAGAAGATTCAAAGAGAGTGAGATGCCAGCTCCTTTCATTCAGTCAGTAGCTTCAAACATTTCTGGTATATGAAAAACATGTTTTTCAATGGCAAAAATCAATGAATATTGTAAATGCACAAACAGTAATATCTCCACATTGCAAGGTGCAATTCTGAAATTTTTTGCTTTTTCCTGCTAATCCTAGCATGATAAAGAAGATTCAAAGAGAGTGAGATGCCAGCTCCTTTCATTCAGTCAGTAGCTTCAAACATTTCTGGTATATGAAAAACATGTTTTTCAATGGCAAAAATCAATGAATATTGTAAATGCACAAACAGTAATATCTCCACATTGCACGGTGCAATTCTGAAATTTTTTGCTTTTTCCTGTTAATCCTAGCATGATAAAGAAGATTCAAAGAGAGTGAGATGCCAGCTCCTTTCATTCAGTCAGTAGCTTCAAACATTTCTGGTATATGAAAAACATGTTTTTCAATGGCAAAAATCAATGAATATTGTAAATGCACAAACAGTAATATCTCCACATTGCAAGGTGCAATTCTGAAATTTTTTGCTTTTTCCTGCTAATCCTAGCATGATAAAGAAGATTCAAAGAGAGTGAGATGCCAGCTCCTTTCATTCAGTCAGTAGCTTCAAACATTTCTGGTATATGAAAAACATGTTTTTCAATGGCAAAAATCAATGAATATTGTAAATGCACAAACAGTAATATCTCCACATTGCAAGGTGCAATTCTGAAATTTTTTGCTTTTTCCTGCTAATCCTAGCATGATAAAGAAGATTCAAAGAGAGTGAGATGCCAGCTCCTTTCATTCAGTCAGTAGCTTCAAACATTTCTGGTATATGAAAAACATGTTTTTCAATGGCAAAAATCAATGAATATTGTAAATGCACAAACAGTAATATCTCCACATTGCACGGTGCAATTCTGAAATTTTTAGCTTTTTCCTGTTAATCCTAGCATGATAAAGAAGATTCAAAGAGAGTGAGATGCCAGCTCCTTTCATTCAGTCAGTAGCTTCAAACATTTCTGGTATATGAAAAACATGTTTTTCAATGGCAAAAATCAATGAATATTGTAAATGCACAAACAGTAATATCTCCACATTGCAAGGTGCAATTCTGAAATTTTTTGCTTTTTCCTGCTAATCCTAGCATGATAAAGAAGATTCAAAGAGAGTGAGATGCCAGCTCCTTTCATTCAGTCAGTAGCTTCAAACATTTCTGGTATATGAAAAACATGTTTTTCAATGGCAAAAATCAATGAATATTGTAAATGCACAAACAGTAATATCTCCACATTGCAAGGTGCAATTCTGAAATTTTTTGCTTTTTCCTGCTAATCCTAGCATGATAAAGAAGATTCAAAGAGAGTGAGATGCCAGCTCCTTTCATTCAGTCAGTAGCTTCAAACATTTCTGGTATATGAAAAACATGTTTTTCAATGGCAAAAATCAATGAATATTGTAAATGCACAAACAGTAATATCTCCACATTGCACGGTGCAATTCTGAAATTTTTAGCTTTTTCCTGTTAATCCTAGCATGATAAAGAAGATTCAAAGAGAGTGAGATGCCAGCTCCTTTCATTCAGTCAGTAGCTTCAAACATTTCTGGTATATGAAAAACATGTTTTTCAATGGCAAAAATCAATGAATATTGTAAATGCACAAACAGTAATATCTCCACATTGCAAGGTGCAATTCTGAAATTTTTTGCTTTTTCCTGCTAATCCTAGCATGATAAAGAAGATTCAAAGAGAGTGAGATGCCAGCTCCTTTCATTCAGTCAGTAGCTTCAAACATTTCTGGTATATGAAAAACATGTTTTTCAATGGCAAAAATCAATGAATATTGTAAATGCACAAACAGTAATATCTCCACATTGCACGGTGCAATTCTGAAATTTTTTGCTTTTTCCTGTTAATCCTAGCATGATAAAGAAGATTCAAAGAGAGTGAGATGCCAGCTCCTTTCATTCAGTCAGTAGCTTCAAACATTTCTGGTATATGAAAAACATGTTTTTCAATGGCAAAAATCAATGAATATTGTAAATGCACAAACAGTAATATCTCCACATTGCACAGTGCAATTCTGAAATTTTTAGCTTTTTACTGTTAATCCTAGCATGATAAAGAAGATTCAAAGAGAGTGAGATGCCAGCTCCTTTCATTCAGTCAGTAGCTTCAAACATTTCTGGTATATGAAAAACATGTTTTTCAATGGCAAAAATCAATGAATATTGTAAATGCACAAACAGTAATATCTCCACATTGCAAGGTGCAATTCTGAAATTTTTTGCTTTTTCCTGCTAATCCTAGCATGATAAAGAAGATTCAAAGAGAGTGAGATGCCAGCTCCTTTCATTCAGTCAGAAGCTTCAAACATTTCTGGTATATGAAAAACATGTTTTTCAATGGCAAAAATCAATGAATATTGTAAATGCACAAACAGTAATATCTCCACATTGCACGGTGCAATTCTGAAATTTTTAGCTTTTTCCTGTTAATCCTAGCATGATAAAGAAGATTCAAAGAGAGTGAGATGCCAGCTCCTTTCATTCAGTCAGTAGCTTCAAACATTTCTGGTATATGAAAAACATGTTTTTCAATGGCAAAAATCAATGAATATTGTAAATGCACAAACAGTAATATCTCCACATTGCAAGGTTCAATTCTGAAATTTTTTGCTTTTTCCTGTTAATCCTAGCATGATAAAGAAGATTCAAAGAGAGTGAGATGCCAGCTCCTTTCATTCAGTCAGTAGCTTCAAACATTTCTGGTATATGAAAAACATGTTTTTCAATGGCAAAAATCAATGAATATTGTAAATGCACAAACAGTAATATCTCCACATTGCAAGGTGCAATTCTGAAATTTTTTGCTTTTTCCTGCTAATCCTAGCATGATAAAGAAGATTCAAAGAGAGTGAGATGCCAGCTCCTTTCATTCAGTCAGTAGCTTCAAACATTTCTGGTATATGAAAAACATGTTTTTCAATGGCAAAAATCAATGAATATTGTAAATGCACAAACAGTAATATCTCCACATTGCAAGGTGCAATTCTGAAATTTTTTGCTTTTTCCTGCTAATCCTAGCATGATAAAGAAGATTCAAAGAGAGTGAGATGCCAGCTCCTTTCATTCAGTCAGTAGCTTCAAACATTTCTGGTATATGAAAAACATGTTTTTCAATGGCAAAAATCAATGAATATTGTAAATGCACAAACAGTAATATCTCCACATTGCAAGGTGCAATTCTGAAATTTTTTGCTTTTTCCTGCTAATCCTAGCATGATAAAGAAGATTCAAAGAGAGTGAGATGCCAGCTCCTTTCATTCAGTCAGTAGCTTCAAACATTTCTGGTATATGAAAAACATGTTTTTCAATGGCAAAAATCAATGAATATTGTAAATGCACAAACAGTAATATCTCCACATTGCACGGTGCAATTCTGAAATTTTTAGCTTTTTCCTGTTAATCCTAGCATGATAAAGAAGATTCAAAGAGAGTCAGATGCCAGCTCCTTTCATTCAGTCAGTAGCTTCAAACATTTCTGGTATATGAAAAACATGTTTTTCAATGGCAAAAATCAATGAATATTGTAAATGCACAAACAGTAATATCTCCACATTGCAAGGTGCAATTCTGAAATTTTTTGCTTTTTCCTGCTAATCCTAGCATGATAAAGAAGATTCAAAGAGAGTGAGATGCCAGCTCCTTTCATTCAGTCAGTAGCTTCAAACATTTCTGGTATATGAAAAACATGTTTTTCAATGGCAAAAATCAATGAATATTGTAAATGCACAAACAGTAATATCTCCACATTGCATGGTGCAATTCTGAAATTTTTAGCTTTTTCCTGTTAATCCTAGCATGATAAAGATTCAAAGAGAGTGAGATGCCAGCTCCTTTCATTCAGTCAGTAGCTTCAAACATTTCTGGTATATGAAAAACATGTTTTTCAATGGCAAAAATCAATGAATATTGTAAATGCACAAACAGTAATATCTCCACATTGCAAGGTGCAATTCTGAAATTTTTAGCTTTTTCCTGCTAATCCTAGCATGATAAAGAAGATTCAAAGAGAGTGAGATGCCAGCTCCTTTCATTCAGTCAGTAGCTTCAAACATTTCTGGTATATGAAAAACATGTTTTTCAATGGCAAAAATCAATGAATATTGTAAATGCACAAACAGTAATATCTCCACATTGCACGGTGCAATTCTGAAATTTTTAGCTTTTTCCTGTTAATCCTAGCATGATAAAGAAGATTCAAAGAGAGTGAGATGCCAGCTCCTTTCATTCAGTCAGTAGCTTCAAACATTTCTGGTATATGAAAAACATGTTTTTCAATGGCAAAAATCAATGAATATTGTAAATGCACAAACAGTAATATCTCCACATTGCAAGGTGCAATTCTGAAATTTTTTGCTTTTTCCTGCTAATCCTAGCATGATAAAGAAGATTCAAAGAGAGTGAGATGCCAGCTCCTTTCATTCAGTCAGTAGCTTCAAACATTTCTGGTATATGAAAAACATGTTTTTCAATGGCAAAAATCAATGAATATTGTAAATGCACAAACAGTAATATCTCCACATTGCACGGTGCAATTCTGAAATTTTTAGCTTTTTCCTGTTAATCCTAGCATGATAAAGAAGATTCAAAGAGAGTGAGATGCCAGCTCCTTTCATTCAGTCAGTAGCTTCAAACATTTCTGGTATATTAAAAACATGTTTTTCAATGGCAAAAATCAATGAATATTGTAAATGCACAAACAGTAATATCTCCACATTGCAAGGTGCAATTCTGAAATTTTTTGCTTTTTCCTGTTAATCCTAGCATGATAAAGAAGATTCAAAGAGAGTGAGATGCCAGCTCCTTTCATTCAGTCAGTAGCTTCAAACATTTCTGGTATATGAAAAACATGTTTTTCAATGGCAAAAATCAATGAATATTGTAAATGCACAAACAGTAATATCTCCACATTGCAAGGTGCAATTCTGAAATTTTTTGCTTTTTCCTGCTAATCCTAGCATGATAAAGAAGATTCAAAGAGAGTGAGATGCCAGCTCCTTTCATTCAGTCAGTAGCTTCAAACATTTCTGGTATATGAAAAACATGTTTTTCAATGGCAAAAATCAATGAATATTGTAAATGCACAAACAGTAATATCTCCACATTGCACGGTGCAATTCTGAAATTTTTAGCTTTTTCCTGTTAATCCTAGCATGATAAAGAAGATTCAAAGAGAGTGAGATGCCAGCTCCTTTCATTCAGTCAGTAGCTTCAAACATTTCTGGTATATGAAAAACATGTTTTTCAATGGCAAAAATCAATGAATATTGTAAATGCACAAACAGTAATATCTCCACATTGCAAGGTGCAATTCTGAAATTTTTTGCTTTTTCCTGCTAATCCTAGCATGATAAAGAAGATTCAAAGAGAGTGAGATGCCAGCTCCTTTCATTCAGTCAGTAGCTTCAAACATTTCTGGTATATGAAAAACATGTTTTTCAATGGCAAAAATCAATGAATATTGTAAATGCACAAACAGTAATATCTCCACATTGCTCAGTGCAATTCTGAAATTTTTAGCTTTTTCCTGTTAATCCTAGCATGATAAAGAAGATTCAAAGAGAGTGAGATGCCAGCTCCTTTCATTCAGTCAGTAGCTTCAAACATTTCTGGTATATGAAAAACATGTTTTTCAATGGCAAAAATCAATGAATATTGTAAATGCACAAACAGTAATATCTCCACATTGCAAGGTGCAATTCTGAAATTTTTTGCTTTTTCCTGCTAATCCTAGCATGATAAAGAAGATTCAAAGAGAGTGAGATGCCAGCTCCTTTCATTCAGTCAGAAGCTTCAAACATTTCTGGTATATGAAAAACATGTTTTTCAATGGCAAAAATCAATGAATATTGTAAATGCACAAACAGTAATATCTCCACATTGCACGGTGCAATTCTGAAATTTTTAGCTTTTTCCTGTTAATCCTAGCATGATAAAGAAGATTCAAAGAGAGTGAGATGCCAGCTCCTTTCATTCAGTCAGTAGCTTCAAACATTTCTGGTATATGAAAAACATGTTTTTCAATGGCAAAAATCAATGAATATTGTAAATGCACAAACAGTAATATCTCCACATTGCAAGGTGCAATTCTGAAATTTTTTGCTTTTTCCTGTTAATCCTAGCATGATAAAGAAGATTCAAAGAGAGTGAGATGCCAGCTCCTTTCATTCAGTCAGTAGCTTCAAACATTTCTGGTATATGAAAAACATGTTTTTCAATGGCAAAAATCAATGAATATTGTAAATGCACAAACAGTAATATCTCCACATTGCAAGGTGCAATTCTGAAATTTTTTGCTTTTTCCTGCTAATCCTAGCATGATAAAGAAGATTCAAAGAGAGTGAGATGCCAGCTCCTTTCATTCAGTCAGTAGCTTCAAACATTTCTGGTATATGAAAAACATGTTTTTCAATGGCAAAAATCAATGAATATTGTAAATGCACAAACAGTAATATCTCCACATTGCAAGGTGCAATTCTGAAATTTTTTGCTTTTTCCTGCTAATCCTAGCATGATAAAGAAGATTCAAAGAGAGTGAGATGCCAGCTCCTTTCATTCAGTCAGTAGCTTCAAACATTTCTGGTATATGAAAAACATGTTTTTCAATGGCAAAAATCAATGAATATTGTAAATGCACAAACAGTAATATCTCCACATTGCAAGGTGCAATTCTGAAATTTTTTGCTTTTTCCTGCTAATCCTAGCATGATAAAGAAGATTCAAAGAGAGTGAGATGCCAGCTCCTTTCATTCAGTCAGTAGCTTCAAACATTTCTGGTATATGAAAAACATGTTTTTCAATGGCAAAAATCAATGAATATTGTAAATGCACAAACAGTAATATCTCCACATTGCACGGTGCAATTCTGAAATTTTTAGCTTTTTCCTGTTAATCCTAGCATGATAAAGAAGATTCAAAGAGAGTCAGATGCCAGCTCCTTTCATTCAGTCAGTAGCTTCAAACATTTCTGGTATATGAAAAACATGTTTTTCAATGGCAAAAATCAATGAATATTGTAAATGCACAAACAGTAATATCTCCACATTGCAAGGTGCAATTCTGAAATTTTTTGCTTTTTCCTGCTAATCCTAGCATGATAAAGAAGATTCAAAGAGAGTGAGATGCCAGCTCCTTTCATTCAGTCAGTAGCTTCAAACATTTCTGGTATATGAAAAACATGTTTTTCAATGGCAAAAATCAATGAATATTGTAAATGCACAAACAGTAATATCTCCACATTGCATGGTGCAATTCTGAAATTTTTAGCTTTTTCCTGTTAATCCTAGCATGATAAAGATTCAAAGAGAGTGAGATGCCAGCTCCTTTCATTCAGTCAGTAGCTTCAAACATTTCTGGTATATGAAAAACATGTTTTTCAATGGCAAAAATCAATGAATATTGTAAATGCACAAACAGTAATATCTCCACATTGCAAGGTGCAATTCTGAAATTTTTTGCTTTTTCCTGCTAATCCTAGCATGATAAAGAAGATTCAAAGAGAGTGAGATGCCAGCTCCTTTCATTCAGTCAGTAGCTTCAAACATTTCTGGTATATGAAAAACATGTTTTTCAATGGCAAAAATCAATGAATATTGTAAATGCACAAACAGTAATATCTCCACATTGCACGGTGCAATTCTGAAATTTTTAGCTTTTTCCTGTTAATCCTAGCATGATAAAGAAGATTCAAAGAGAGTGAGATGCCAGCTCCTTTCAGTCAGTCAGTAGCTTCAAACATTTCTGGTATATGAAAAACATGTTTTTCAATGGCAAAAATCAATGAATATTGTAAATGCACAAACAGTAATATCTCCACATTGCACGGTGCAATTCTGAAATTTTTAGCTTTTTCCTGTTAATCCTAGCATGATAAAGAAGATTCAAAGAGAGTGAGATGCCAGCTCCTTTCATTCAGTCAGTAGCTTCAAACATTTCTGGTATATGAAAAACATGTTTTTCAATGGCAAAAATCAATGAATATTGTAAATGCACAAACAGTAATATCTCCACATTGCAAGGTGCAATTCTGAAATTTTTTGCTTTTTCCTGCTAATCCTAGCATGATAAAGAAGATTCAAAGAGAGTGAGATGCCAGCTCCTTTCATTCAGTCAGTAGCTTCAAACATTTCTGGTATATGAAAAACATGTTTTTCAATGGCAAAAATCAATGAATATTGTAAATGCACAAACAGTAATATCTCCACATTGCACGGTGCAATTCTGAAATTTTTAGCTTTTTCCTGTTAATCCTAGCATGATAAAGAAGATTCAAAGAGAGTGAGATGCCAGCTCCTTTCATTCAGTCAGTAGCTTCAAACATTTCTGGTATATTAAAAACATGTTTTTCAATGGCAAAAATCAATGAATATTGTAAATGCACAAACAGTAATATCTCCACATTGCAAGGTGCAATTCTGAAATTTTTTGCTTTTTCCTGTTAATCCTAGCATGATAAAGAAGATTCAAAGAGAGTGAGATGCCAGCTCCTTTCATTCAGTCAGTAGCTTCAAACATTTCTGGTATATGAAAAACATGTTTTTCAATGGCAAAAATCAATGAATATTGTAAATGCACAAACAGTAATATCTCCACATTGCAAGGTGCAATTCTGAAATTTTTTGCTTTTTCCTGCTAATCCTAGCATGATAAAGAAGATTCAAAGAGAGTGAGATGCCAGCTCCTTTCATTCAGTCAGTAGCTTCAAACATTTCTGGTATATGAAAAACATGTTTTTCAATGGCAAAAATCAATGAATATTGTAAATGCACAAACAGTAATATCTCCACATTGCACGGTGCAATTCTGAAATTTTTAGCTTTTTCCTGTTAATCCTAGCATGATAAAGAAGATTCAAAGAGAGTGAGATGCCAGCTCCTTTCATTCAGTCAGTAGCTTCAAACATTTCTGGTATATGAAAAACATGTTTTTCAATGGCAAAAATCAATGAATATTGTAAATGCACAAACAGTAATATCTCCACATTGCAAGGTGCAATTCTGAAATTTTTTGCTTTTTCCTGCTAATCCTAGCATGATAAAGAAGATTCAAAGAGAGTGAGATGCCAGCTCCTTTCATTCAGTCAGTAGCTTCAAACATTTCTGGTATATGAAAAACATGTTTTTCAATGGCAAAAATCAATGAATATTGTAAATGCACAAACAGTAATATCTCCACATTGCACGGTGCAATTCTGAAATTTTTTGCTTTTTCCTGTTAATCCTAGCATGATAAAGAAGATTCAAAGAGAGTGAGATGCCAGCTCCTTTCATTCAGTCAGTAGCTTCAAACATTTCTGGTATATGAAAAACATGTTTTTCAATGGCAAAAATCAATGAATATTGTAAATGCACAAACAGTAATATCTCCACATTGCACAGTGCAATTCTGAAATTTTTAGCTTTTTCCTGTTAATCCTAGCATGATAAAGAAGATTCAAAGAGAGTGAGATGCCAGCTCCTTTCATTCAGTCAGTAGCTTCAAACATTTCTGGTATATGAAAAACATGTTTTTCAATGGCAAAAATCAATGAATATTGTAAATGCACAAACAGTAATATCTCCACATTGCAAGGTGCAATTCTGAAATTTTTTGCTTTTTCCTGCTAATCCTAGCATGATAAAGAAGATTCAAAGAGAGTGAGATGCCAGCTCCTTTCATTCAGTCAGAAGCTTCAAACATTTCTGGTATATGAAAAACATGTTTTTCAATGGCAAAAATCAATGAATATTGTAAATGCACAAACAGTAATATCTCCACATTGCACGGTGCAATTCTGAAATTTTTAGCTTTTTCCTGTTAATCCTAGCATGATAAAGAAGATTCAGAGTGAGATGCCAGCTCCTTTCATTCAGTCAGTAGCTTCAAACATTTCTGGTATATGAAAAACATGTTTTTCAATGGCAAAAATCAATGAATATTGTAAATGCACAAACAGTAATATCTCCACATTGCAAGGTGCAATTCTGAAATTTTTTGCTTTTTCCTGCTAATCCTAGCATGATAAAGAAGATTCAAAGAGAGTGAGATGCCAGCTCCTTTCATTCAGTCAGTAGCTTCAAACATTTCTGGTATATGAAAAACATGTTTTTCAATGGCAAAAATCAATGAATATTGTAAATGCACAAACAGTAATATCTCCACATTGCAAGGTGCAATTCTGAAATTTTTTGCTTTTTCCTGTTAATCCTAGCATGATAAAGAAGATTCAAAGAGAGTGAGATGCCAGCTCCTTTCATTCAGTCAGTAGCTTCAAACATTTCTGGTATATGAAAAACATGTTTTTCAATGGCAAAAATCAATGAATATTGTAAATGCACAAACAGTAATATCTCCACATTGCAAGGTGCAATTCTGAAATTTTTTGCTTTTTCCTGCTAATCCTAGCATGATAAAGAAGATTCAGAGAGTGAGATGCCAGCTCCTTTCATTCAGTCAGTAGCTTCAAACATTTCTGGTATATGAAAAACATGTTTTTCAATGGCAAAAATCAATGAATATTGTAAATGCACAAACAGTAATATCTCCACATTGCAAGGTGCAATTCTGAAATTTTTTGCTTTTTCCTGCTAATCCTAGCATGATAAAGAAGATTCAAAGAGAGTGAGATGCCAGCTCCTTTCATTCAGTCAGTAGCTTCAAACATTTCTGGTATATGAAAAACATGTTTTTCAATGGCAAAAATCAATGAATATTGTAAATGCACAAACAGTAATATCTCCACATTGCAAGGTGCAATTCTGAAATTTTTTGCTTTTTCCTGCTAATCCTAGCATGATAAAGAAGATTCAGAGAGTGAGATGCCAGCTCCTTTCATTCAGTCAGTAGCTTCAAACATTTCTGGTATATGAAAAACATGTTTTTCAATGGCACAAAATCAATGAATATTGTAAAGCACAAACAGTAATATCTCCACATTGCACGGTGCAATTCTGAAATTTTTAGCTTTTTCCTGTTAATCCTAGCATGATAAAGAAGATTCAAAGAGAGTCAGATGCCAGCTCCTTTCATTCAGTCAGTAGCTTCAAACATTTCTGGTATATGAAAAACATGTTTTTCAATGGCAAAAATCAATGAATATTGTAAATGCACAAACAGTAATATCTCCACATTGCAAGGTGCAATTCTGAAATTTTTTGCTTTTTCCTGCTAATCCTAGCATGATAAAGAAGATTCAAAGAGAGTGAGATGCCAGCTCCTTTCATTCAGTCAGTAGCTTCAAACATTTCTGGTATATGAAAAACATGTTTTTCAATGGCAAAAATCAATGAATATTGTAAATGCACAAACAGTAATATCTCCACATTGCATGGTGCAATTCTGAAATTTTTAGCTTTTTCCTGTTAATCCTAGCATGATAAAGATTCAAAGAGAGTGAGATGCCAGCTCCTTTCATTCAGTCAGTAGCTTCAAACATTTCTGGTATATGAAAAACATGTTTTTCAATGGCAAAAATCAATGAATATTGTAAATGCACAAACAGTAATATCTCCACATTGCAAGGTGCAATTCTGAAATTTTTTGCTTTTTCCTGCTAATCCTAGCATGATAAAGAAGATTCAAAGAGAGTGAGATGCCAGCTCCTTTCATTCAGTCAGTAGCTTCAAACATTTCTGGTATATGAAAAACATGTTTTTCAATGGCAAAAATCAATGAATATTGTAAATGCACAAACAGTAATATCTCCACATTGCACGGTGCAATTCTGAAATTTTTAGCTTTTTCCTGTTAATCCTAGCATGATAAAGAAGATTCAAAGAGAGTGAGATGCCAGCTCCTTTCATTCAGTCAGTAGCTTCAAACATTTCTGGTATATGAAAAACGTTTTTCAATGGCAAAAATCAATGAATATTGTAAATGCACAAACAGTAATATCTCCACATTGCACGGTGCAATTCTGAAATTTTTAGCTTTTTCCTGTTAATCCTAGCATGATAAAGAAGATTCAAAGAGAGTGAGATGCCAGCTCCTTTCATTCAGTCAGTAGCTTCAAACATTTCTGGTATATTAAAAACATGTTTTTCAATGGCAAAAATCAATGAATATTGTAAATGCACAAACAGTAATATCTCCACATTGCAAGGTGCAATTCTGAAATTTTTTGCTTTTTCCTGTTAATCCTAGCATGATAAAGAAGATTCAAAGAGAGTGAGATGCCAGCTCCTTTCATTCAGTCAGTAGCTTCAAACATTTCTGGTATATGAAAAACATGTTTTTCAATGGCAAAAATCAATGAATATTGTAAATGCACAAACAGTAATATCTCCACATTGCAAGGTGCAATTCTGAAATTTTTTGCTTTTTCCTGCTAATCCTAGCATGATAAAGAAGATTCAAAGAGAGTGAGATGCCAGCTCCTTTCATTCAGTCAGTAGCTTCAAACATTTCTGGTATATGAAAAACATGTTTTTCAATGGCAAAAATCAATGAATATTGTAAATGCACAAACAGTAATATCTCCACATTGCAAGGTGCAATTCTGAAATTTTTTGCTTTTTCCTGCTAATCCTAGCATGATAAAGAAGATTCAAAGAGAGTGAGATGCCAGCTCCTTTCATTCAGTCAGTAGCTTCAAACATTTCTGGTATATGAAAAACATGTTTTTCAATGGCAAAAATCAATGAATATTGTAAATGCACAAACAGTAATATCTCCACATTGCAAGGTGCAATTCTGAAATTTTTTGCTTTTTCCTGCTAATCCTAGCATGATAAAGAAGATTCAGAGAGTGAGATGCCAGCTCCTTTCATTCAGTCAGTAGCTTCAAACATTTCTGGTATATGAAAAACATGTTTTTCAATGGCAAAAATCAATGAATATTGTAAATGCACAAACAGTAATATCTCCACATTGCACGGTGCAATTCTGAAATTTTTAGCTTTTTCCTGTTAATCCTAGCATGATAAAGAAGATTCAAAGAGAGTCAGATGCCAGCTCCTTTCATTCAGTCAGTAGCTTCAAACATTTCTGGTATATGAAAAACATGTTTTTCAATGGCAAAAATCAATGAATATTGTAAATGCACAAACAGTAATATCTCCACATTGCAAGGTGCAATTCTGAAATTTTTTGCTTTTTCCTGCTAATCCTAGCATGATAAAGAAGATTCAAAGAGAGTGAGATGCCAGCTCCTTTCATTCAGTCAGTAGCTTCAAACATTTCTGGTATATGAAAAACATGTTTTTCAATGGCAAAAATCAATGAATATTGTAAATGCACAAACAGTAATATCTCCACATTGCATGGTGCAATTCTGAAATTTTTAGCTTTTTCCTGTTAATCCTAGCATGATAAAGATTCAAAGAGAGTGAGATGCCAGCTCCTTTCATTCAGTCAGTAGCTTCAAACATTTCTGGTATATGAAAAACATGTTTTTCAATGGCAAAAATCAATGAATATTGTAAATGCACAAACAGTAATATCTCCACATTGCAAGGTGCAATTCTGAAATTTTTTGCTTTTTCCTGCTAATCCTAGCATGATAAAGAAGATTCAAAGAGAGTGAGATGCCAGCTCCTTTCATTCAGTCAGTAGCTTCAAACATTTCTGGTATATGAAAAACATGTTTTTCAATGGCAAAAATCAATGAATATTGTAAATGCACAAACAGTAATATCTCCACATTGCACGGTGCAATTCTGAAATTTTTAGCTTTTTCCTGTTAATCCTAGCATGATAAAGAAGATTCAAAGAGAGTGAGATGCCAGCTCCTTTCATTCAGTCAGTAGCTTCAAACATTTCTGGTATATGAAAAACGTTTTTCAATGGCAAAAATCAATGAATATTGTAAATGCACAAACAGTAATATCTCCACATTGCACGGTGCAATTCTGAAATTTTTAGCTTTTTCCTGTTAATCCTAGCATGATAAAGAAGATTCAAAGAGAGTGAGATGCCAGCTCCTTTCATTCAGTCAGTAGCTTCAAACATTTCTGGTATATTAAAAACATGTTTTTCAATGGCAAAAATCAATGAATATTGTAAATGCACAAACAGTAATATCTCCACATTGCAAGGTGCAATTCTGAAATTTTTTGCTTTTTCCTGTTAATCCTAGCATGATAAAGAAGATTCAAAGAGAGTGAGATGCCAGCTCCTTTCATTCAGTCAGTAGCTTCAAACATTTCTGGTATATGAAAAACATGTTTTTCAATGGCAAAAATCAATGAATATTGTAAATGCACAAACAGTAATATCTCCACATTGCATGGTGCAATTCTGAAATTTTTAGCTTTTTCCTGTTAATCCTAGCATGATAAAGATTCAAAGAGAGTGAGATGCCAGCTCCTTTCATTCAGTCAGTAGCTTCAAACATTTCTGGTATATGAAAAACATGTTTTTCAATGGCAAAAATCAATGAATATTGTAAATGCACAAACAGTAATATCTCCACATTGCAAGGTGCAATTCTGAAATTTTTAGCTTTTTCCTGCTAATCCTAGCATGATAAAGAAGATTCAAAGAGAGTGAGATGCCAGCTCCTTTCATTCAGTCAGTAGCTTCAAACATTTCTGGTATATGAAAAACATGTTTTTCAATGGCAAAAATCAATGAATATTGTAAATGCACAAACAGTAATATCTCCACATTGCACGGTGCAATTCTGAAATTTT
>NW_027369580.1:0-41591 GCF_046119375.1 Phyllobates terribilis | reverse complement strand
AAAGAGAGTGAGATGCCAGCTCCTTTCATTCAGTCAGTAGCTTCAAACATTTCTGGTATATTAAAAACATGTTTTTCAATGGCAAAAATCAATGAATATTGTAAATGCACAAACAGTAATATCTCCACATTGCAAGGTGCAATTCTGAAATTTTTTGCTTTTTCCTGTTAATCCTAGCATGATAAAGAAGATTCAAAGAGAGTGAGATGCCAGCTCCTTTCATTCAGTCAGTAGCTTCAAACATTTCTGGTATATGAAAAACATGTTTTTCAATGGCAAAAATCAATGAATATTGTAAATGCACAAACAGTAATATCTCCACATTGCAAGGTGCAATTCTGAAATTTTTTGCTTTTTCCTGCTAATCCTAGCATGATAAAGAAGATTCAAAGAGAGTGAGATGCCAGCTCCTTTCATTCAGTCAGTAGCTTCAAACATTTCTGGTATATGAAAAACATGTTTTTCAATGGCAAAAATCAATGAATATTGTAAATGCACAAACAGTAATATCTCCACATTGCACGGTGCAATTCTGAAATTTTTAGCTTTTTCCTGTTAATCCTAGCATGATAAAGAAGATTCAAAGAGAGTGAGATGCCAGCTCCTTTCATTCAGTCAGTAGCTTCAAACATTTCTGGTATATGAAAAACATGTTTTTCAATGGCAAAAATCAATGAATATTGTAAATGCACAAACAGTAATATCTCCACATTGCAAGGTGCAATTCTGAAATTTTTTGCTTTTTCCTGCTAATCCTAGCATGATAAAGAAGATTCAAAGAGAGTGAGATGCCAGCTCCTTTCATTCAGTCAGTAGCTTCAAACATTTCTGGTATATGAAAAACATGTTTTTCAATGGCAAAAATCAATGAATATTGTAAATGCACAAACAGTAATATCTCCACATTGCACGGTGCAATTCTGAAATTTTTAGCTTTTTCCTGTTAATCCTAGCATGATAAAGAAGATTCAAAGAGAGTCAGATGCCAGCTCCTTTCATTCAGTCAGTAGCTTCAAACATTTCTGGTATATGAAAAACATGTTTTTCAATGGCAAAAATCAATGAATATTGTAAATGCACAAACAGTAATATCTCCACATTGCAAGGTGCAATTCTGAAATTTTTTGCTTTTTCCTGCTAATCCTAGCATGATAAAGAAGATTCAAAGAGAGTGAGATGCCAGCTCCTTTCATTCAGTCAGTAGCTTCAAACATTTCTGGTATATGAAAAACATGTTTTTCAATGGCAAAAATCAATGAATATTGTAAATGCACAAACAGTAATATCTCCACATTGCATGGTGCAATTCTGAAATTTTTAGCTTTTTCCTGTAAATCCTAGCATGATAAAGATTCAAAGAGAGTGAGATGCCAGCTCCTTTCATTCAGTCAGTAGCTTCAAACATTTCTGGTATATGAAAAACATGTTTTTCAATGGCAAAAATCAATGAATATTGTAAATGCACAAACAGTAATATCTCCACATTGCAAGGTGCAATTCTGAAATTTTTTGCTTTTTCCTGCTAATCCTAGCATGATAAAGAAGATTCAATGAGAGTGAGATGCCAGCTCCTTTCATTCAGTCAGTAGCTTCAAACATTTCTGGTATATGAAAAACATGTTTTTCAATGGCAAAAATCAATGAATATTGTAAATGCACAAACAGTAATATCTCCACATTGCACGGTGCAATTCTGAAATTTTTAGCTTTTTCCTGTTAATCCTAGCATGATAAAGAAGATTCAAAGAGAGTGAGATGCCAGCTCCTTTCATTCAGTCAGTAGCTTCAAACATTTCTGGTATATGAAAAACATGTTTTTCAATGGCAAAAATCAATGAATATTGTAAATGCACAAACAGTAATATCTCCACATTGCAAGGTGCAATTCTGAAATTTTTTGCTTTTTCCTGCTAATCCTAGCATGATAAAGAAGATTCAAAGAGAGTGAGATGCCAGCTCCTTTCATTCAGTCAGTAGCTTCAAACATTTCTGGTATATTAAAAACATGTTTTTCAATGGCAAAAATCAATGAATATTGTAAATGCACAAACAGTAATATCTCCACATTGCAAGGTGCAATTCTGAAATTTTTTGCTTTTTCCTGTTAATCCTAGCATGATAAAGAAGATTCAAAGAGAGTGAGATGCCAGCTCCTTTCATTCAGTCAGTAGCTTCAAACATTTCTGGTATATGAAAAACATGTTTTTCAATGGCAAAAATCAATGAATATTGTAAATGCACAAACAGTAATATCTCCACATTGCAAGGTGCAATTCTGAAATTTTTTGCTTTTTCCTGCTAATCCTAGCATGATAAAGAAGATTCAAAGAGAGTGAGATGCCAGCTCCTTTCATTCAGTCAGTAGCTTCAAACATTTCTGGTATATGAAAAACATGTTTTTCAATGGCAAAAATCAATGAATATTGTAAATGCACAAACAGTAATATCTCCACATTGCAAGGTGCAATTCTGAAATTTTTAGCTTTTTCCTGTTAATCCTAGCATGATAAAGAAGATTCAAAGAGAGTGAGATGCCAGCTCCTTTCATTCAGTCAGTAGCTTCAAACATTTCTGGTATATGAAAAACATGTTTTTCAATGGCAAAAATCAATGAATATTGTAAATGCACAAACAGTAATATCTCCACATTGCAAGGTGCAATTCTGAAATTTTTTGCTTTTTCCTGCTAATCCTAGCATGATAAAGAAGATTCAAAGAGAGTGAGATGCCAGCTCCTTTCATTCAGTCAGTAGCTTCAAACATTTCTGGTATATGAAAAACATGTTTTTCAATGGCAAAAATCAATGAATATTGTAAATGCACAAACAGTAATATCTCCACATTGCACGGTGCAATTCTGAAATTTTTTGCTTTTTCCTGTTAATCCTAGCATGATAAAGAAGATTCAAAGAGAGTGAGATGCCAGCTCCTTTCATTCAGTCAGTAGCTTCAAACATTTCTGGTATATGAAAAACATGTTTTTCAATGGCAAAAATCAATGAATATTGTAAATGCACAAACAGTAATATCTCCACATTGCACAGGTGCAATTCTGAAATTTTTAGCTTTTTCCTGTTAATCCTAGCATGATAAAGAAGATTCAAAGAGAGTGAGATGCCAGCTCCTTTCATTCAGTCAGTAGCTTCAAACATTTCTGGTATATGAAAAACATGTTTTTCAATGGCAAAAATCAATGAATATTGTAAATGCACAAACAGTAATATCTCCACATTGCAAGGTGCAATTCTGAAATTTTTTGCTTTTTCCTGCTAATCCTAGCATGATAAAGAAGATTCAAAGAGAGTGAGATGCCAGCTCCTTTCATTCAGTCAGAAGCTTCAAACATTTCTGGTATATGAAAAACATGTTTTTCAATGGCAAAAATCAATGAATATTGTAAATGCACAAACAGTAATATCTCCACATTGCACGGTGCAATTCTGAAATTTTTAGCTTTTTCCTGTTAATCCTAGCATGATAAAGAAGATTCAAAGAGAGTGAGATGCCAGCTCCTTTCATTCAGTCAGTAGCTTCAAACATTTCTGGTATATGAAAAACATGTTTTTCAATGGCAAAAATCAATGAATATTGTAAATGCACAAACAGTAATATCTCCACATTGCAAGGTGCAATTCTGAAATTTTTTGCTTTTTCCTGTTAATCCTAGCATGATAAAGAAGATTCAAAGAGAGTGAGATGCCAGCTCCTTTCATTCAGTCAGTAGCTTCAAACATTTCTGGTATATGAAAAACATGTTTTTCAATGGCAAAAATCAATGAATATTGTAAATGCACAAACAGTAATATCTCCACATTGCAAGGTGCAATTCTGAAATTTTTTGCTTTTTCCTGCTAATCCTAGCATGATAAAGAAGATTCAAAGAGAGTGAGATGCCAGCTCCTTTCATTCAGTCAGTAGCTTCAAACATTTCTGGTATATGAAAAACATGTTTTTCAATGGCAAAAATCAATGAATATTGTAAATGCACAAACAGTAATATCTCCACATTGCAAGGTGCAATTCTGAAATTTTTTGCTTTTTCCTGCTAATCCTAGCATGATAAAGAAGATTCAAAGAGAGTGAGATGCCAGCTCCTTTCATTCAGTCAGTAGCTTCAAACATTTCTGGTATATGAAAAACATGTTTTTCAATGGCAAAAATCAATGAATATTGTAAATGCACAAACAGTAATATCTCCACATTGCAAGGTGCAATTCTGAAATTTTTTGCTTTTTCCTGCTAATCCTAGCATGATAAAGAAGATTCAAAGAGAGTGAGATGCCAGCTCCTTTCATTCAGTCAGTAGCTTCAAACATTTCTGGTATATGAAAAACATGTTTTTCAATGGCAAAAATCAATGAATATTGTAAATGCACAAACAGTAATATCTCCACATTGCACGGTGCAATTCTGAAATTTTTAGCTTTTTCCTGTTAATCCTAGCATGATAAAGAAGATTCAAAGAGAGTCAGATGCCAGCTCCTTTCATTCAGTCAGTAGCTTCAAACATTTCTGGTATATGAAAAACATGTTTTTCAATGGCAAAAATCAATGAATATTGTAAATGCACAAACAGTAATATCTCCACATTGCAAGGTGCAATTCTGAAATTTTTTGCTTTTTCCTGCTAATCCTAGCATGATAAAGAAGATTCAAAGAGAGTGAGATGCCAGCTCCTTTCATTCAGTCAGTAGCTTCAAACATTTCTGGTATATGAAAAACATGTTTTTCAATGGCAAAAATCAATGAATATTGTAAATGCACAAACAGTAATATCTCCACATTGCATGGTGCAATTCTGAAATTTTTAGCTTTTTCCTGTTAATCCTAGCATGATAAAGATTCAAAGAGAGTGAGATGCCAGCTCCTTTCATTCAGTCAGTAGCTTCAAACATTTCTGGTATATGAAAAACATGTTTTTCAATGGCAAAAATCAATGAATATTGTAAATGCACAAACAGTAATATCTCCACATTGCAAGGTGCAATTCTGAAATTTTTAGCTTTTTCCTGCTAATCCTAGCATGATAAAGAAGATTCAAAGAGAGTGAGATGCCAGCTCCTTTCATTCAGTCAGTAGCTTCAAACATTTCTGGTATATGAAAAACATGTTTTTCAATGGCAAAAATCAATGAATATTGTAAATGCACAAACAGTAATATCTCCACATTGCACGGTGCAATTCTGAAATTTTTAGCTTTTTCCTGTTAATCCTAGCATGATAAAGAAGATTCAAAGAGAGTGAGATGCCAGCTCCTTTCATTCAGTCAGTAGCTTCAAACATTTCTGGTATATGAAAAACATGTTTTTCAATGGCAAAAATCAATGAATATTGTAAATGCACAAACAGTAATATCTCCACATTGCAAGGTGCAATTCTGAAATTTTTTGCTTTTTCCTGCTAATCCTAGCATGATAAAGAAGATTCAAAGAGAGTGAGATGCCAGCTCCTTTCATTCAGTCAGTAGCTTCAAACATTTCTGGTATATGAAAAACATGTTTTTCAATGGCAAAAATCAATGAATATTGTAAATGCACAAACAGTAATATCTCCACATCGCACGGTGCAATTCTGAAATTTTTAGCTTTTTCCTGTTAATCCTAGCATGATAAAGAAGATTCAAAGAGAGTGAGATGCCAGCTCCTTTCATTCAGTCAGTAGCTTCAAACATTTCTGGTATATTAAAAACATGTTTTTCAATGGCAAAAATCAATGAATATTGTAAATGCACAAACAGTAATATCTCCACATTGCAAGGTGCAATTCTGAAATTTTTTGCTTTTTCCTGTTAATCCTAGCATGATAAAGAAGATTCAAAGAGAGTGAGATGCCAGCTCCTTTCATTCAGTCAGTAGCTTCAAACATTTCTGGTATATGAAAAACATGTTTTTCAATGGCAAAAATCAATGAATATTGTAAATGCACAAACAGTAATATCTCCACATTGCAAGGTGCAATTCTGAAATTTTTTGCTTTTTCCTGCTAATCCTAGCATGATAAAGAAGATTCAAAGAGAGTGAGATGCCAGCTCCTTTCATTCAGTCAGTAGCTTCAAACATTTCTGGTATATGAAAAACATGTTTTTCAATGGCAAAAATCAATGAATATTGTAAATGCACAAACAGTAATATCTCCACATTGCACGGTGCAATTCTGAAATTTTTAGCTTTTTCCTGTTAATCCTAGCATGATAAAGAAGATTCAAAGAGAGTGAGATGCCAGCTCCTTTCATTCAGTCAGTAGCTTCAAACATTTCTGGTATATGAAAAACATGTTTTTCAATGGCAAAAATCAATGAATATTGTAAATGCACAAACAGTAATATCTCCACATTGCAAGGTGCAATTCTGAAATTTTTTGCTTTTTCCTGCTAATCCTAGCATGATAAAGAAGATTCAAAGAGAGTGAGATGCCAGCTCCTTTCATTCAGTCAGTAGCTTCAAACATTTCTGGTATATGAAAAACATGTTTTTCAATGGCAAAAATCAATGAATATTGTAAATGCACAAACAGTAATATCTCCACATTGCACGGTGCAATTCTGAAATTTTTTGCTTTTTCCTGTTAATCCTAGCATGATAAAGAAGATTCAAAGAGAGTGAGATGCCAGCTCCTTTCATTCAGTCAGTAGCTTCAAACATTTCTGGTATATGAAAAACATGTTTTTCAATGGCAAAAATCAATGAATATTGTAAATGCACAAACAGTAATATCTCCACATTGCAAGGTGCAATTCTGAAATTTTTTGCTTTTTCCTGCTAATCCTAGCATGATAAAGAAGATTCAAAGAGAGTGAGATGCCAGCTCCTTTCATTCAGTCAGTAGCTTCAAACATTTCTGGTATATGAAAAACATGTTTTTCAATGGCAAAAATCAATGAATATTGTAAATGCACAAACAGTAATATCTCCACATTGCACGGTGCAATTCTGAAATTTTTAGCTTTTTCCTGTTAATCCTAGCATGATAAAGAAGATTCAAAGAGAGTGAGATGCCAGCTCCTTTCATTCAGTCAGTAGCTTCAAACATTTCTGGTATATGAAAAACATGTTTTTCAATGGCAAAAATCAATGAATATTGTAAATGCACAAACAGTAATATCTCCACATTGCAAGGTGCAATTCTGAAATTTTTTGCTTTTTCCTGCTAATCCTAGCATGATAAAGAAGATTCAAAGAGAGTGAGATGCCAGCTCCTTTCATTCAGTCAGTAGCTTCAAACATTTCTGGTATATGAAAAACATGTTTTTCAATGGCAAAAATCAATGAATATTGTAAATGCACAAACAGTAATATCTCCACATTGCACGGTGCAATTCTGAAATTTTTTGCTTTTTCCTGTTAATCCTAGCATGATAAAGAAGATTCAAAGAGAGTGAGATGCCAGCTCCTTTCATTCAGTCAGTAGCTTCAAACATTTCTGGTATATGAAAAACATGTTTTTCAATGGCAAAAATCAATGAATATTGTAAATGCACAAACAGTAATATCTCCACATTGCACAGTGCAATTCTGAAATTTTTAGCTTTTTCCTGTTAATCCTAGCATGATAAAGAAGATTCAAAGAGAGTGAGATGCCAGCTCCTTTCATTCAGTCAGTAGCTTCAAACATTTCTGGTATATGAAAAACATGTTTTTCAATGGCAAAAATCAATGAATATTGTAAATGCACAAACAGTAATATCTCCACATTGCAAGGTGCAATTCTGAAATTTTTTGCTTTTTCCTGCTAATCCTAGCATGATAAAGAAGATTCAAAGAGAGTGAGATGCCAGCTCCTTTCATTCAGTCAGAAGCTTCAAACATTTCTGGTATATGAAAAACATGTTTTTCAATGGCAAAAATCAATGAATATTGTAAATGCACAAACAGTAATATCTCCACATTGCACGGTGCAATTCTGAAATTTTTAGCTTTTTCCTGTTAATCCTAGCATGATAAAGAAGATTCAGAGTGAAATGCCAGCTCCTTTCATTCAGTCAGTAGCTTCAAACATTTCTGGTATATGAAAAACATGTTTTTCAATGGCAAAAATCAATGAATATTGTAAATGCACAAACAGTAATATCTCCACATTGCAAGGTGCAATTCTGAAATTTTTTGCTTTTTCCTGCTAATCCTAGCATGATAAAGAAGATTCAAAGAGAGTGAGATGCCAGCTCCTTTCATTCAGTCAGTAGCTTCAAACATTTCTGGTATATGAAAAACATGTTTTTCAATGGCAAAAATCAATGAATATTGTAAATGCACAAACAGTAATATCTCCACATTGCACGGTGCAATTCTGAAATTTTTAGCTTTTTCCTGTTAATCCTAGCATGATAAAGAAGATTCAAAGAGAGTGAGATGCCAGCTCCTTTCATTCAGTCAGTAGCTTCAAACATTTCTGGTATATGAAAAACATGTTTTTCAATGGCAAAAATCAATGAATATTGTAAATGCACAAACAGTAATATCTCCACATTGCAAGGTGCAATTCTGAAATTTTTTGCTTTTTCCTGTTAATCCTAGCATGATAAAGAAGATTCAAAGAGAGTGAGATGCCAGCTCCTTTCATTCAGTCAGTAGCTTCAAACATTTCTGGTATATGAAAAACATGTTTTTCAATGGCAAAAATCAATGAATATTGTAAATGCACAAACAGTAATATCTCCACATTGCAAGGTGCAATTCTGAAATTTTTTGCTTTTTCCTGCTAATCCTAGCATGATAAAGAAGATTCAAAGAGAGTGAGATGCCAGCTCCTTTCATTCAGTCAGTAGCTTCAAACATTTCTGGTATATGAAAAACATGTTTTTCAATGGCAAAAATCAATGAATATTGTAAATGCACAAACAGTAATATCTCCACATTGCAAGGTGCAATTCTGAAATTTTTTGCTTTTTCCTGCTAATCCTAGCATGATAAAGAAGATTCAAAGAGAGTGAGATGCCAGCTCCTTTCATTCAGTCAGTAGCTTCAAACATTTCTGGTATATGAAAAACATGTTTTTCAATGGCAAAAATCAATGAATATTGTAAATGCACAAACAGTAATATCTCCACATTGCAAGGTGCAATTCTGAAATTTTTTGCTTTTTCCTGCTAATCCTAGCATGATAAAGAAGATTCAAAGAGAGTGAGATGCCAGCTCCTTTCATTCAGTCAGTAGCTTCAAACATTTCTGGTATATGAAAAACATGTTTTTCAATGGCAAAAATCAATGAATATTGTAAATGCACAAACAGTAATATCTCCACATTGAACAGTGCAATTCTGAAATTTTTAGCTTTTTCCTGTTAATCCTAGCATGATAAAGAAGATTCAAAGAGAGTCAGATGCCAGCTCCTTTCATTCAGTCAGTAGCTTCAAACATTTCTGGTATATGAAAAACATGTTTTTCAATGGCAAAAATCAATGAATATTGTAAATGCACAAACAGTAATATCTCCACATTGCAAGGTGCAATTCTGAAATTTTTTGCTTTTTCCTGCTAATCCTAGCATGATAAAGAAGATTCAAAGAGAGTGAGATGCCAGCTCCTTTCATTCAGTCAGTAGCTTCAAACATTTCTGGTATATGAAAAACATGTTTTTCAATGGCAAAAATCAATGAATATTGTAAATGCACAAACAGTAATATCTCCACATTGCATGGTGCAATTCTGAAATTTTTAGCTTTTTCCTGTTAATCCTAGCATGATAAAGATTCAAAGAGAGTGAGATGCCAGCTCCTTTCATTCAGTCAGTAGCTTCAAACATTTCTGGTATATGAAAAACATGTTTTTCAATGGCAAAAATCAATGAATATTGTAAATGCACAAACAGTAATATCTCCACATTGCAAGGTGCAATTCTGAAATTTTTTGCTTTTTCCTGCTAATCCTAGCATGATAAAGAAGATTCAAAGAGAGTGAGATGCCAGCTCCTTTCATTCAGTCAGTAGCTTCAAACATTTCTGGTATATGAAAAACATGTTTTTCAATGGCAAAAATCAATGAATATTGTAAATGCACAAACAGTAATATCTCCACATTGCACGGTGCAATTCTGAAATTTTTAGCTTTTTCCTGTTAATCCTAGCATGATAAAGAAGATTCAAAGAGAGTGAGATGCCAGCTCCTTTCATTCAGTCAGTAGCTTCAAACATATCTGGTATATGAAAAACATGTTTTTCAATGGCAAAAATCAATGAATATTGTAAATGCACAAACAGTAATATCTCCACATTGCACGGTGCAATTCTGAAATTTTTAGCTTTTTCCTGTTAATCCTAGCATGATAAAGAAGATTCAAAGAGAGTGAGATGCCAGCTCCTTTCATTCAGTCAGTAGCTTCAAACATTTCTGGTATATGAAAAACATGTTTTTCAATGGCAAAAATCAATGAATATTGTAAATGCACAAACAGTAATATCTCCACATTGCAAGGTGCAATTCTGAAATTTTTTGCTTTTTCCTGCTAATCCTAGCATGATAAAGAAGATTCAAAGAGAGTGAGATGCCAGCTCCTTTCATTCAGTCAGTAGCTTCAAACATTTCTGGTATATGAAAAACATGTTTTTCAATGGCAAAAATCAATGAATATTGTAAATGCACAAACAGTAATATCTCCACATTGCACGGTGCAATTCTGAAATTTTTAGCTTTTTCCTGTTAATCCTAGCATGATAAAGAAGATTCAAAGAGAGTGAGATGCCAGCTCCTTTCATTCAGTCAGTAGCTTCAAACATTTCTGGTATATTAAAAACATGTTTTTCAATGGCAAAAATCAATGAATATTGTAAATGCACAAACAGTAATATCTCCACATTGCAAGGTGCAATTCTGAAATTTTTTGCTTTTTCCTGTTAATCCTAGCATGATAAAGAAGATTCAAAGAGAGTGAGATGCCAGCTCCTTTCATTCAGTCAGTAGCTTCAAACATTTCTGGTATATGAAAAACATGTTTTTCAATGGCAAAAATCAATGAATATTGTAAATGCACAAACAGTAATATCTCCACATTGCAAGGTGCAATTCTGAAATTTTTTGCTTTTTCCTGCTAATCCTAGCATGATAAAGAAGATTCAAAGAGAGTGAGATGCCAGCTCCTTTCATTCAGTCAGTAGCTTCAAACATTTCTGGTATATGAAAAACATGTTTTTCAATGGCAAAAATCAATGAATATTGTAAATGCACAAACAGTAATATCTCCACATTGCACGGTGCAATTCTGAAATTTTTAGCTTTTTCCTGTTAATCCTAGCATGATAAAGAAGATTCAAAGAGAGTGAGATGCCAGCTCCTTTCATTCAGTCAGTAGCTTCAAACATTTCTGGTATATGAAAAACATGTTTTTCAATGGCAAAAATCAATGAATATTGTAAATGCACAAACAGTAATATCTCCACATTGCAAGGTGCAATTCTGAAATTTTTTGCTTTTTCCTGCTAATCCTAGCATGATAAAGAAGATTCAAAGAGAGTGAGATGCCAGCTCCTTTCATTCAGTCAGTAGCTTCAAACATTTCTGGTATATGAAAAACATGTTTTTCAATGGCAAAAATCAATGAATATTGTAAATGCACAAACAGTAATATCTCCACATTGCACGGTGCAATTCTGAAATTTTTTGCTTTTTCCTGTTAATCCTAGCATGATAAAGAAGATTCAAAGAGAGTGAGATGCCAGCTCCTTTCATTCAGTCAGTAGCTTCAAACATTTCTGGTATATGAAAAACATGTTTTTCAATGGCAAAAATCAATGAATATTGTAAATGCACAAACAGTAATATCTCCACATTGCACAGTGCAATTCTGAAATTTTTAGCTTTTTCCTGTTAATCCCAGCATGATAAAGAAGATTCAAAGAGAGTGAGATGCCAGCTCCTTTCATTCAGTCAGTAGCTTCAAACATTTCTGGTATATGAAAAACATGTTTTTCAATGGCAAAAATCAATGAATATTGTAAATGCACAAACAGTAATATCTCCACATTGCAAGGTGCAATTCTGAAATTTTTTGCTTTTTCCTGCTAATCCTAGCATGATAAAGAAGATTCAAAGAGAGTGAGATGCCAGCTCCTTTCATTCAGTCAGAAGCTTCAAACATTTCTGGTATATGAAAAACATGTTTTTCAATGGCAAAAATCAATGAATATTGTAAATGCACAAACAGTAATATCTCCACATTGCACGGTGCAATTCTGAAATTTTTAGCTTTTTCCTGTTAATCCTAGCATGATAAAGAAGATTCAGAGTGAGATGCCAGCTCCTTTCATTCAGTCAGTAGCTTCAAACATTTCTGGTATATGAAAAACATGTTTTTCAATGGCAAAAATCAATGAATATTGTAAATGCACAAACAGTAATATCTCCACATTGCACGGTGCAATTCTGAAATTTTTAGCTTTTTCCTGTTAATCCTAGCATGATAAAGAAGATTCAAAGAGAGTCAGATGCCAGCTCCTTTCATTCAGTCAGTAGCTTCAAACATTTCTGGTATATGAAAAACATGTTTTTCAATGGCAAAAATCAATGAATATTGTAAATGCACAAACAGTAATATCTCCACATTGCAAGGTGCAATTCTGAAATTTTTTGCTTTTTCCTGCTAATCCTAGCATGATAAAGAAGATTCAAAGAGAGTGAGATGCCAGCTCCTTTCATTCAGTCAGTAGCTTCAAACATTTCTGGTATATGAAAAACATGTTTTTCAATGGCAAAAATCAATGAATATTGTAAATGCACAAACAGTAATATCTCCACATTGCATGGTGCAATTCTGAAATTTTTAGCTTTTTCCTGTTAATCCTAGCATGATAAAGATTCAAAGAGAGTGAGATGCCAGCTCCTTTCATTCAGTCAGTAGCTTCAAACATTTCTGGTATATGAAAAACATGTTTTTCAATGGCAAAAATCAATGAATATTGTAAATGCACAAACAGTAATATCTCCACATTGCAAGGTGCAATTCTGAAATTTTTTGCTTTTTCCTGCTAATCCTAGCATGATAAAGAAGATTCAAAGAGAGTGAGATGCCAGCTCCTTTCATTCAGTCAGTAGCTTCAAACATTTCTGGTATATGAAAAACATGTTTTTCAATGGCAAAAATCAATGAATATTGTAAATGCACAAACAGTAATATCTCCACATTGCACGGTGCAATTCTGAAATTTTTAGCTTTTTCCTGTTAATCCTAGCATGATAAAGAAGATTCAAAGAGAGTGAGATGCCAGCTCCTTTCATTCAGTCAGTAGCTTCAAACATTTCTGGTATATGAAAAACATGTTTTTCAATGGCAAAAATCAATGAATATTGTAAATGCACAAACAGTAATATCTCCACATTGCACGGTGCAATTCTGAAATTTTTAGCTTTTTCCTGTTAATCCTAGCATGATAAAGAAGATTCAAAGAGAGTGAGATGCCAGCTCCTTTCATTCAGTCAGTAGCTTCAAACATTTCTGGTATATTAAAAACATGTTTTTCAATGGCAAAAATCAATGAATATTGTAAATGCACAAACAGTAATATCTCCACATTGCAAGGTGCAATTCTGAAATTTTTTGCTTTTTCCTGTTAATCCTAGCATGATAAAGAAGATTCAAAGAGAGTGAGATGCCAGCTCCTTTCATTCAGTCAGTAGCTTCAAACATTTCTGGTATATGAAAAACATGTTTTTCAATGGCAAAAATCAATGAATATTGTAAATGCACAAACAGTAATATCTCCACATTGCAAGGTGCAATTCTGAAATTTTTTGCTTTTTCCTGCTAATCCTAGCATGATAAAGAAGATTCAAAGAGAGTGAGATGCCAGCTCCTTTCATTCAGTCAGTAGCTTCAAACATTTCTGGTATATGAAAAACATGTTTTTCAATGGCAAAAATCAATGAATATTGTAAATGCACAAACAGTAATATCTCCACATTGCACGGTGCAATTCTGAAATTTTTAGCTTTTTCCTGTTAATCCTAGCATGATAAAGAAGATTCAAAGAGAGTGAGATGCCAGCTCCTTTCATTCAGTCAGTAGCTTCAAACATTTCTGGTATATGAAAAACATGTTTTTCAATGGCAAAAATCAATGAATATTGTAAATGCACAAACAGTAATATCTCCACATTGCAAGGTGCAATTCTGAAATTTTTTGCTTTTTCCTGCTAATCCTAGCATGATAAAGAAGATTCAAAGAGAGTGAGATGCCAGATCCTTTCATTCAGTCAGTAGCTTCAAACATTTCTGGTATATGAAAAACATGTTTTTCAATGGCAAAAATCAATGAATATTGTAAATGCACAAACAGTAATATCTCCACATTGCACGGTGCAATTCTGAAATTTTTTGCTTTTTCCTGTTAATCCTAGCATGATAAAGAAGATTCAAAGAGAGTGAGATGCCAGCTCCTTTCATTCAGTCAGTAGCTTCAAACATTTCTGGTATATGAAAAACATGTTTTTCAATGGCAAAAATCAATGAATATTGTAAATGCACAAACAGTAATATCTCCACATTGCACAGTGCAATTCTGAAATTTTTAGCTTTTTCCTGTTAATCCTAGCATGATAAAGAAGATTCAAAGAGAGTGAGATGCCAGCTCCTTTCATTCAGTCAGTAGCTTCAAACATTTCTGGTATATGAAAAACATGTTTTTCAATGGCAAAAATCAATGAATATTGTAAATGCACAAACAGTAATATCTCCACATTGCAAGGTGCAATTCTGAAATTTTTTGCTTTTTCCTGCTAATCCTAGCATGATGAAGAAGATTCAAAGAGAGTGAGATGCCAGCTCCTTTCATTCAGTCAGAAGCTTCAAACATTTCTGGTATATGAAAAACATGTTTTTCAATGGCAAAAATCAATGAATATTGTAAATGCACAAACAGTAATATCTCCACATTGCACGGTGCAATTCTGAAATTTTTAGCTTTTTCCTGTTAATCCTAGCATGATAAAGAAGATTCAGAGTGAGATGCCAGCTCCTTTCATTCAGTCAGTAGCTTCAAACATTTCTGGTATATGAAAAACATGTTTTTCAATGGCAAAAATCAATGAATATTGTAAATGCACAAACAGTAATATCTCCACATTGCAAGGTGCAATTCTGAAATTTTTTGCTTTTTCCTGCTAATCCTAGCATGATAAAGAAGATTCAAAGAGAGTGAGATGCCAGCTCCTTTCATTCAGTCAGTAGCTTCAAACATTTCTGGTATATGAAAAACATGTTTTTCAATGGCAAAAATCAATGAATATTGTAAATGCACAAACAGTAATATCTCCACATTGCACGGTGCAATTCTGAAATTTTTAGCTTTTTCCTGTTAATCCTAGCATGATAAAGAAGATTCAAAGAGAGTGAGATGCCAGCTCCTTTCATTCAGTCAGTAGCTTCAAACATTTCTGGTATATGAAAAACATGTTTTTCAATGGCAAAAATCAATGAATATTGTAAATGCACAAACAGTAATATCTCCACATTGCAAGGTGCAATTCTGAAATTTTTTGCTTTTTCCTGTTAATCCTAGCATGATAAAGAAGATTCAAAGAGAGTGAGATGCCAGCTCCTTTCATTCAGTCAGTAGCTTCAAACATTTCTGGTATATGAAAAACATGTTTTTCAATGGCAAAAATCAATGAATATTGTAAATGCACAAACAGTAATATCTCCACATTGCAAGGTGCAATTCTGAAATTTTTTGCTTTTTCCTGCTAATCCTAGCATGATAAAGAAGATTCAAAGAGAGTGAGATGCCAGCTCCTTTCATTCAGTCAGTAGCTTCAAACATTTCTGGTATATGAAAAACATGTTTTTCAATGGCAAAAATCAATGAATATTGTAAATGCACAAACAGTAATATCTCCACATTGCAAGGTGCAATTCTGAAATTTTTTGCTTTTTCCTGCTAATCCTAGCATGATAAAGAAGATTCAAAGAGAGTGAGATGCCAGCTCCTTTCATTCAGTCAGTAGCTTCAAACATTTCTGGTATATGAAAAACATGTTTTTCAATGGCAAAAATCAATGAATATTGTAAATGCACAAACAGTAATATCTCCACATTGCAAGGTGCAATTCTGAAATTTTTTGCTTTTTCCTGCTAATCCTAGCATGATAAAGAAGATTCAAAGAGAGTGAGATGCCAGCTCCTTTCATTCAGTCAGTAGCTTCAAACATTTCTGGTATATGAAAAACATGTTTTTCAATGGCAAAAATCAATGAATATTGTAAATGCACAAACAGTAATATCTCCACATTGCACGGTGCAATTCTGAAATTTTTAGCTTTTTCCTGTTAATCCTAGCATGATAAAGAAGATTCAAAGAGAGTCAGATGCCAGCTCCTTTCATTCAGTCAGTAGCTTCAAACATTTCTGGTATATGAAAAACATGTTTTTCAATGGCAAAAATCAATGAATATTGTAAATGCACAAACAGTAATATCTCCACATTGCAAGGTGCAATTCTGAAATTTTTTGCTTTTTCCTGCTAATCCTAGCATGATAAAGAAGATTCAAAGAGAGTGAGATGCCAGCTCCTTTCATTCAGTCAGTAGCTTCAAACATTTCTGGTATATGAAAAACATGTTTTTCAATGGCAAAAATCAATGAATATTGTAAATGCACAAACAGTAATATCTCCACATTGCATGGTGCAATTCTGAAATTTTTAGCTTTTTCCTGTTAATCCTAGCATGATAAAGATTCAAAGAGAGTGAGATGCCAGCTCCTTTCATTCAGTCAGTAGCTTCAAACATTTCTGGTATATGAAAAACATGTTTTTCAATGGCAAAAATCAATGAATATTGTAAATGCACAAACAGTAATATCTCCACATTGCAAGGTGCAATTCTGAAATTTTTTGCTTTTTCCTGCTAATCCTAGCATGATAAAGAAGATTCAAAGAGAGTGAGATGCCAGCTCCTTTCATTCAGTCAGTAGCTTCAAACATTTCTGGTATATGAAAAACATGTTTTTCAATGGCAAAAATCAATGAATATTGTAAATGCACAAACAGTAATATCTCCACATTGCAAGGTGCAATTCTGAAATTTTTTGCTTTTTCCTGCTAATCCTAGCATGATAAAGAAGATTCAAAGAGAGTGAGATGCCAGCTCCTTTCATTCAGTCAGTAGCTTCAAACATTTCTGGTATATGAAAAACATGTTTTTCAATGGCAAAAATCAATGAATATTGTAAATGCACAAACAGTAATATCTCCACATTGCACGGTGCAATTCTGAAATTTTTAGCTTTTTCCTGTTAATCCTAGCATGATAAAGAAGATTCAAAGAGAGTGAGATGCCAGCTCCTTTCATTCAGTCAGTAGCTTCAAACATTTCTGGTATATGAAAAACATGTTTTTCAATGGCAAAAATCAATGAATATTGTAAATGCACAAACAGTAATATCTCCACATTGCACGGTGCAATTCTGAAATTTTTAGCTTTTTCCTGTTAATCCTAGCATGATAAAGAAGATTCAAAGAGAGTGAGATGCCAGCTCCTTTCATTCAGTCAGTAGCTTCAAACATTTCTGGTATATTAAAAACATGTTTTTCAATGGCAAAAATCAATGAATATTGTAAATGCACAAACAGTAATATCTCCACATTGCAAGGTGCAATTCTGAAATTTTTTGCTTTTTCCTGTTAATCCTAGCATGATAAAGAAGATTCAAAGAGAGTGAGATGCCAGCTCCTTTCATTCAGTCAGTAGCTTCAAACATTTCTGGTATATGAAAAACATGTTTTTCAATGGCAAAAATCAATGAATATTGTAAATGCACAAACAGTAATATCTCCACATTGCAAGGTGCAATTCTGAAATTTTTTGCTTTTTCCTGCTAATCCTAGCATGATAAAGAAGATTCAAAGAGAGTGAGATGCCAGCTCCTTTCATTCAGTCAGTAGCTTCAAACATTTCTGGTATATGAAAAACATGTTTTTCAATGGCAAAAATCAATGAATATTGTAAATGCACAAACAGTAATATCTCCACATTGCACGGTGCAATTCTGAAATTTTTAGCTTTTTCCTGTTAATCCTAGCATGATAAAGAAGATTCAAAGAGAGTGAGATGCCAGCTCCTTTCATTCAGTCAGTAGCTTCAAACATTTCTGGTATATGAAAAACATGTTTTTCAATGGCAAAAATCAATGAATATTGTAAATGCACAAACAGTAATATCTCCACATTGCAAGGTGCAATTCTGAAATTTTTTGCTTTTTCCTGCTAATCCTAGCATGATAAAGAAGATTCAAAGAGAGTGAGATGCCAGCTCCTTTCATTCAGTCAGTAGCTTCAAACATTTCTGGTATATGAAAAACATGTTTTTCAATGGCAAAAATCAATGAATATTGTAAATGCACAAACAGTAATATCTCCACATTGCACGGTGCAATTCTGAAATTTTTTGCTTTTTCCTGTTAATCCTAGCATGATAAAGAAGATTCAAAGAGAGTGAGATGCCAGCTCCTTTCATTCAGTCAGTAGCTTCAAACATTTCTGGTATATGAAAAACATGTTTTTCAATGGCAAAAATCAATGAATATTGTAAATGCACAAACAGTAATATCTCCACATTGCACAGTGCAATTCTGAAATTTTTAGCTTTTTCCTGTTAATCCTAGCATGATAAAGAAGATTCAAAGAGAGTGAGATGCCAGCTCCTTTCATTCAGTCAGTAGCTTCAAACATTTCTGGTATATGAAAAACATGTTTTTCAATGGCAAAAATCAATGAATATTGTAAATGCACAAACAGTAATATCTCCACATTGCAAGGTGCAATTCTGAAATTTTTTGCTTTTTCCTGCTAATCCTAGCATGATAAAGAAGATTCAAAGAGAGTGAGATGCCAGCTCCTTTCATTCAGTCAGAAGCTTCAAACATTTCTGGTATATGAAAAACATGTTTTTCAATGGCAAAAATCAATGAATATTGTAAATGCACAAACAGTAATATCTCCACATTGCACGGTGCAATTCTGAAATTTTTAGCTTTTTCCTGTTAATCCTAGCATGATAAAGAAGATTCAGAGTGAGATGCCAGCTCCTTTCATTCAGTCAGTAGCTTCAAACATTTCTGGTATATGAAAAACATGTTTTTCAATGGCAAAAATCAATGAATATTGTAAATGCACAAACAGTAATATCTCCACATTGCAAGGTGCAATTCTGAAATTTTTTGCTTTTTCCTGCTAATCCTAGCATGATAAAGAAGATTCAAAGAGAGTGAGATGCCAGCTCCTTTCATTCAGTCAGTAGCTTCAAACATTTCTGGTATATGAAAAACATGTTTTTCAATGGCAAAAATCAATGAATATTGTAAATGCACAAACAGTAATATCTCCACATTGCAAGGTGCAATTCTGAAATTTTTTGCTTTTTCCTGCTAATCCTAGCATGATAAAGAAGATTCAAAGAGAGTGAGATGCCAGCTCCTTTCATTCAGTCAGTAGCTTCAAACATTTCTGGTATATGAAAAACATGTTTTTCAATGGCAAAAATCAATGAATATTGTAAATGCACAAACAGTAATATCTCCACATTGCAAGGTGCAATTCTGAAATTTTTTGCTTTTTCCTGCTAATCCTAGCATGATAAAGAAGATTCAAAGAGAGTGAGATGCCAGCTCCTTTCATTCAGTCAGTAGCTTCAAACATTTCTGGTATATGAAAAACATGTTTTTCAATGGCAAAAATCAATGAATATTGTAAATGCACAAACAGTAATATCTCCACATTGCATGGTGCAATTCTGAAATTTTTAGCTTTTTCCTGTTAATCCTAGCATGATAAAGATTCAAAGAGAGTGAGATGCCAGCTCCTTTCATTCAGTCAGTAGCTTCAAACATTTCTGGTATATGAAAAACATGTTTTTCAATGGCAAAAATCAATGAATATTGTAAATGCACAAACAGTAATATCTCCACATTGCAAGGTGCAATTCTGAAATTTTTTGCTTTTTCCTGCTAATCCTAGCATGATAAAGAAGATTCAAAGAGAGTGAGATGCCAGCTCCTTTCATTCAGTCAGTAGCTTCAAACATTTCTGGTATATGAAAAACATGTTTTTCAATGGCAAAAATCAATGAATATTGTAAATGCACAAACAGTAATATCTCCACATTGCACGGTGCAATTCTGAAATTTTTAGCTTTTTCCTGTTAATCCTAGCATGATAAAGAAGATTCAAAGAGAGTGAGATGCCAGCTCCTTTCATTCAGTCAGTAGCTTCAAACATTTCTGGTATATGAAAAACATGTTTTTCAATGGCAAAAATCAATGAATATTGTAAATGCACAAACAGTAATATCTCCACATTGCATGGTGCAATTCTGAAATTTTTAGCTTTTTCCTGTTAATCCTAGCATGATAAAGATTCAAAGAGAGTGAGATGCCAGCTCCTTTCATTCAGTCAGTAGCTTCAAACATTTCTGGTATATGAAAAACATGTTTTTCAATGGCAAAAATCAATGAATATTGTAAATGCACAAACAGTAATATCTCCACATTGCAAGGTGCAATTCTGAAATTTTTTGCTTTTTCCTGCTAATCCTAGCATGATAAAGAAGATTCAAAGAGAGTGAGATGCCAGCTCCTTTCATTCAGTCAGTAGCTTCAAACATTTCTGGTATATGAAAAACATGTTTTTCAATGGCAAAAATCAATGAATATTGTAAATGCACAAACAGTAATATCTCCACATTGCACGGTGCAATTCTGAAATTTTTAGCTTTTTCCTGTTAATCCTAGCATGATAAAGAAGATTCAAAGAGAGTGAGATGCCAGCTCCTTTCATTCAGTCAGTAGCTTCAAACATTTCTGGTATATGAAAAACATGTTTTTCAATGGCAAAAATCAATGAATATTGTAAATGCACAAACAGTAATATCTCCACATTGCACGGTGCAATTCTGAAATTTTTTGCTTTTTCCTGTTAATCCTAGCATGATAAAAAAGATTCAAAGAGAGTGAGATGCCAGCTCCTTTCATTCAGTCAGTAGCTTCAAACATTTCTGGTATATGAAAAACATGTTTTTCAATGGCAAAAATCAATGAATATTGTAAATGCACAAACAGTAATATCTCCACATTGCAAGGTGCAATTCTGAAATTTTTTGCTTTTTCCTGTTAATCCTAGCATGATAAAGAAGATTCAAAGAGAGTGAGATGCCAGCTCCTTTCATTCAGTCAGTAGCTTCAAACATTTCTGGTATATGAAAAACGTTTTACAATGGCAAAAATCAATGAATATTGTAAATGCACAAACAGTAATATCTCCACATTGCACGGTGCAATTCTGAAATTTTTAGCTTTTTCCTGTTAATCCTAGCATGATAAAGAAGATTCAAAGAGAGTGAGATGCCAGCTCCTTTCATTAAGCAGTAGCTTCAAACATTTCTGGTATATGAAAAACATGTTTTTCAATGGCAAAAATCAATGAATATTGTAAATGCACAAACAGTAATATCTCCACATTGCACGGTGCAATTCTGAAATTTTTAGCTTTTTCCTGTTAATCCTAGCATGATAAAGAAGATTCAAAGAGAGT
This sequence comes from Phyllobates terribilis, assembly GCF_046119375.1. Taxonomy (NCBI): domain Eukaryota; kingdom Metazoa; phylum Chordata; class Amphibia; order Anura; family Dendrobatidae; genus Phyllobates; species Phyllobates terribilis. Next base: position 20,087 of record NW_027369580.1, on the reverse strand, counting down.
GAGATGCCAGCTCCTTTCATTCAGTCAGTAGCTTCAAACATTTCTGGTATATGAAAAACGTTTTTCAATGGCAAAAATCAATGAATATTGTAAATGCACAAACAGTAATATCTCCACATTGCAAGGTGCAATTCTGAAATTTTTTGCTTTTTCCTGCTAATCCTAGCATGATAAAGAAGATTCAAAGAGAGTGAGATGCCAGCTCCTTTCATTCAGTCAGTAGCTTCAAACATTTCTGGTATATGAAAAACATGTTTTTCAATGGCAAAAATCAATGAATATTGTAAATGCACAAACAGTAATATCTCCACATTGCACGGTGCAATTCTGAAATTTTTAGCTTTTTCCTGTTAATCCTAGCATGATAAAGAAGATTCAAAGAGAGTGAGATGCCAGCTCCTTTCATTCAGTCAGTAGCTTCAAACATTTCTGGTATATTAAAAACATGTTTTTCAATGGCAAAAATCAATGAATATTGTAAATGCACAAACAGTAATATCTCCACATTGCAAGGTGCAATTCTGAAATTTTTTGCTTTTTCCTGTTAATCCTAGCATGATAAAGAAGATTCAAAGAGAGTGAGATGCCAGCTCCTTTCATTCAGTCAGTAGCTTCAAACATTTCTGGTATATGAAAAACATGTTTTTCAATGGCAAAAATCAATGAATATTGTAAATGCACAAACAGTAATATCTCCACATTGCAAGGTGCAATTCTGAAATTTTTTGCTTTTTCCTGCTAATCCTAGCATGATAAAGAAGATTCAAAGAGAGTGAGATGCCAGCTCCTTTCATTCAGTCAGTAGCTTCAAACATTTCTGGTATATGAAAAACGTTTTTCAATGGCAAAAATCAATGAATATTGTAAATGCACAAACAGTAATATCTCCACATTGCACGGTGCAATTCTGAAATTTTTAGCTTTTTCCTGTTAATCCTAGCATGATAAAGAAGATTCAAAGAGAGTGAGATGCCAGCTCCTTTCATTCAGTCAGTAGCTTCAAACATTTCTGGTATATGAAAAACATGTTTCTCAATGGCAAAAATCAATGAATATTGTAAATGCACAAACAGTAATATCTCCACATTGCAAGGTGCAATTCTGAAATTTTTTGCCTTTTCCTGCTAATCCTAGCATGATAAAGAAGATTCAAAGAGAGTGAGATGCCAGCTCCTTTCATTCAGTCAGTAGCTTCAAACATTTCTGGTATATGAAAAACATGTTTTTCAATGGCAAAAATCAATGAATATTGTAAATGCACAAACAGTAATATCTCCACATTGCACGGTGCAATTCTGAAATTTTTAGCTTTTTCCTGTTAATCCTAGCATGATAAAGAAGATTCAAAGAGAGTGAGATGCCAGCTCCTTTCATTCAGTCAGTAGCTTCAAACATTTCTGGTATATGAAAAACATGTTTTTCAATGGCAAAAATCAATGAATATTGTAAATGCACAAACAGTAATATCTCCACATTGCACGGTGCAATTCTGAAATTTTTTGCTTTTTCCTGTTAATCCTAGCATGATAAAGAAGATTCAAAGAGAGTGAGATGCCAGCTCCTTTCATTCAGTCAGTAGCTTCAAACATTTCTGGTATATGAAAAACGTTTTTCAATGGCAAAAATCAATGAATATTGTAAATGCACAAACAGTAATATCTCCACATTGCAAGGTGCAATTCTGAAATTTTTTGCTTTTTCCTGTTAATCCTAGCATGATAAAGAAGATTCAAAGAGAGTGAGATGCCAGCTCCTTTCATTCAGTCAGTAGCTTCAAACATTTCTGGTATATGAAAAACGTTTTACAATGGCAAAAATCAATGAATATTGTAAATGCACAAACAGTAATATCTCCACATTGCACGGTGCAATTCTGAAATTTTTAGCTTTTTCCTGTTAATCCTAGCATGATAAAGAATATTCAAAGAGAGTGAGATGCCAGCTCCTTTCATTCAGTCAGTAGCTTCAAACATTTCTGGTATATTAAAAACATGTTTTTCAATGGCAAAAATCAATGAATATTGTAAATGCACAAACAGTAATATCTCCACATTGCAAGGTGCAATTCTGAAATTTTTTGCTTTTTCCTGTTAATCCTAGCATGATAAAGAAGATTCAAAGAGAGTGAGATGCCAGCTCCTTTCATTCAGTCAGTAGCTTCAAACATTTCTGGTATATGAAAAACATGTTTTTCAATGGCAAAAATCAATGAATATTGTAAATGCACAAACAGTAATATCTCCACATTGCAAGGTGCAATTCTGAAATTTTTTGCTTTTTCCTGCTAATCCTAGCATGATAAAGAAGATTCAAAGAGAGTGAGATGCCAGCTCCTTTCATTCAGTCAGTAGCTTCAAACATTTCTGGTATATGAAAAACATGTTTTTCAATGGCAAAAATCAATGAATATTGTAAATGCACAAACAGTAATATCTCCACATTGCAAGGTGCAATTCTGAAATTTTTTGCTTTTTCCTGCTAATCCTAGCATGATAAAGAAGATTCAAAGAGAGTGAGATGCCAGCTCCTTTCATTCAGTCAGTAGCTTCAAACATTTCTGGTATATGAAAAACATGTTTTTCAATGGCAAAAATCAATGAATATTGTAAATGCACAAACAGTAATATCTCCACATTGCATGGTGCAATTCTGAAATTTTTAGCTTTTTCCTGTTAATCCTAGCATGATAAAGATTCAAAGAGAGTGAGATGCCAGCTCCTTTCATTCAGTCAGTAGCTTCAAACATTTCTGGTATATGAAAAACATGTTTTTCAATGGCAAAAATCAATGAATATTGTAAATGCACAAACAGTAATATCTCCACATTGCAAGGTGCAATTCTGAAATTTTTTGCTTTTTCCTGCTAATCCTAGCATGATAAAGAAGATTCAAAGAGAGTGAGATGCCAGCTCCTTTCATTCAGTCAGTAGCTTCAAACATTTCTGGTATATGAAAAACATGTTTTTCAATGGCAAAAATCAATGAATATTGTAAATGCACAAACAGTAATATCTCCACATTGCACGGTGCAATTCTGAAATTTTTAGCTTTTTCCTGTTAATCCTAGCATGATAAAGAAGATTCAAAGAGAGTGAGATGCCAGCTCCTTTCATTCAGTCAGTAGCTTCAAACATTTCTGGTATATGAAAAACGTTTTTCAATGGCAAAAATCAATGAATATTGTAAATGCACAAACAGTAATATCTCCACATTGCAAGGTGCAATTCTGAAATTTTTTGCTTTTTCCTGCTAATCCTAGCATGATAAAGAAGATTCAAAGAGAGTGAGATGCCAGCTCCTTTCATTCAGTCAGTAGCTTCAAACATTTCTGGTATATGAAAAACATGTTTTTCAATGGCAAAAATCAATGAATATTGTAAATGCACAAACAGTAATATCTCCACATTGCACGGTGCAATTCTGAAATTTTTAGCTTTTTCCTGTTAATCCTAGCATGATAAAGAAGATTCAAAGAGAGTGAGATGCCAGCTCCTTTCATTCAGTCAGTAGCTTCAAACATTTCTGGTATATGAAAAACATGTTTTTCAATGGCAAAAATCAATGAATATTGTAAATGCACAAACAGTAATATCTCCACATTGCAAGGTGCAATTCTGAAATTTTTTGCTTTTTCCTGTTAATCCTAGCATGATAAAGAAGATTCAAAGAGAGTGAGATGCCAGCTCCTTTCATTCAGTCAGTAGCTTCAAACATTTCTGGTATATGAAAAACATGTTTTTCAATGGCAAAAATCAATGAATATTGTAAATGCACAAACAGTAATATCTCCACATTGCAAGGTGCAATTCTGAAATTTTTTGCTTTTTCCTGCTAATCCTAGCATGATAAAGAAGATTCAAAGAGAGTGAGATGCCAGCTCCTTTCATTCAGTCAGTAGCTTCAAACATTTCTGGTATATGAAAAACATGTTTTTCAATGGCAAAAATCAATGAATATTGTAAATGCACAAACAGTAATATCTCCACATTGCACGGTGCAATTCTGAAATTTTTAGCTTTTTCCTGTTAATCCTAGCATGATAAAGAAGATTCAAAGAGAGTGAGATGCCAGCTCCTTTCATTCAGTCAGTAGCTTCAAACATTTCTGGTATATGAAAAACATGTTTTTCAATGGCAAAAATCAATGAATATTGTAAATGCACAAACAGTAATATCTCCACATTGCAAGGTGCAATTCTGAAATTTTTTGCTTTTTCCTGCTAATCCTAGCATGATAAAGAAGATTCAAAGAGAGTGAGATGCCAGCTCCTTTCATTCAGTCAGTAGCTTCAAACATTTCTGGTATATGAAAAACGTTTTTCAATGGCAAAAATCAATGAATATTGTAAATGCACAAACAGTAATATCTCCACATTGCACGGTGCAATTCTGAAATTTTTAGCTTTTTCCTGTTAATCCTAGCATGATAAAGAAGATTCAAAGAGAGTGAGATGCCAGCTCCTTTCATTCAGTCAGTAGCTTCAAACATTTCTGGTATATGAAAAACATGTTTTTCAATGGCAAAAATCAATGAATATTGTAAATGCACAAACAGTAATATCTCCACATTGCACGGTGCAATTCTGAAATTTTTTGCTTTTTCCTGTTAATCCTAGCATGATAAAGAAGATTCAAAGAGAGTGAGATGCCAGCTCCTTTCATTCAGTCAGTAGCTTCAAACATTTCTGGTATATGAAAAACATGTTTTTCAATGGCAAAAATCAATGAATATTGTAAATGCACAAACAGTAATATCTCCACATTGCAAGGTGCAATTCTGAAATTTTTTGCTTTTTCCTGTTAATCCTAGCATGATAAAGAAGATTCAAAGAGAGTGAGATGCCAGCTCCTTTCATTCAGTCAGTAGCTTCAAACATTTCTGATATATGAAAAACGTTTTACAATGGCAAAAATCAATGAATATTGTAAATGCACAAACAGTAATATCTCCACATTGCACGGTGCAATTCTGAAATTTTTAGCTTTTTCCTGTTAATCCTAGCATGATAAAGAAGATTCAAAGAGAGTGAGATGCCAGCTCCTTTCATTCAGTCAGTAGCTTCAAACATTTCTGGTATATGAAAAACATGTTTTTCAATGGCAAAAATCAATGAATATTGTAAATGCACAAACAGTAATATCTCCACATTGCACGGTGCAATTCTGAAATTTTTAGCTTTTTCCTGTTAATCCTAGCATGATAAAGAAGATTCAAAGAGAGTGAGATGCCAGCTCCTTTCATTCAGTCAGTAGCTTCAAACATTTCTGGTATATGAAAAACGTTTTTCAATGGCAAAAATCAATGAATATTGTAAATGCACAAACAGTAATATCTCCACATTGCAAGGTGCAATTCTGAAATTTTTTGCTTTTTCCTGCTAATCCTAGCATGATAAAGAAGATTCAAAGAGAGTGAGATGCCAGCTCCTTTCATTCAGTCAGTAGCTTCAAACATTTCTGGTATATGAAAAACATGTTTTTCAATGGCAAAAATCAATGAATATTGTAAATGCACAAACAGTAATATCTCCACATTGCACGGTGCAATTCTGAAATTTTTAGCTTTTTCCTGTTAATCCTAGCATGATAAAGAAGATTCAAAGAGAGTGAGATGCCAGCTCCTTTCATTCAGTCAGTAGCTTCAAACATTTCTGGTATATTAAAAACATGTTTTTCAATGGCAAAAATCAATGAATATTGTAAATGCACAAACAGTAATATCTCCACATTGCAAGGTGCAATTCTGAAATTTTTTGCTTTTTCCTGTTAATCCTAGCATGATAAAGAAGATTCAAAGAGAGTGAGATGCCAGCTCCTTTCATTCAGTCAGTAGCTTCAAACATTTCTGGTATATGAAAAACATGTTTTTCAATGGCAAAAATCAATGAATATTGTAAATGCACAAACAGTAATATCTCCACATTGCAAGGTGCAATTCTGAAATTTTTTGCTTTTTCCTGCTAATCCTAGCATGATAAAGAAGATTCAAAGAGAGTGAGATGCCAGCTCCTTTCATTCAGTCAGTAGCTTCAAACATTTCTGGTATATGAAAAACGTTTTTCAATGGCAAAAATCAATGAATATTGTAAATGCACAAACAGTAATATCTCCACATTGCACGGTGCAATTCTGAAATTTTTAGCTTTTTCCTGTTAATCCTAGCATGATAAAGAAGATTCAAAGAGAGTGAGATGCCAGCTCCTTTCATTCAGTCAGTAGCTTCAAACATTTCTGGTATATGAAAAAACATGTTTCTCAATGGCAAAAATCAATGAATATTGTAAATGCACAAACAGTAATATCTCCACATTGCAAGGTGCAATTCTGAAATTTTTTGCCTTTTCCTGCTAATCCTAGCATGATAAAGAAGATTCAAAGAGAGTGAGATGCCAGCTCCTTTCATTCAGTCAGTAGCTTCAAACATTTCTGGTATATGAAAAACATGTTTTTCAATGGCAAAAATCAATGAATATTGTAAATGCACAAACAGTAATATCTCCACATTGCACGGTGCAATTCTGAAATTTTTAGCTTTTCCTGTTAATCCTAGCATGATAAAGAAGATTCAAAGAGAGTGAGATGCCAGCTCCTTTCATTCAGTCAGTAGCTTCAAACATTTCTGGTATATGAAAACATGTTTTTCAATGGCAAAAATCAATGAATATTGTAAATGCACAAACAGTAATATCTCCACATTGCACGGTGCAATTCTGAAATTTTTTGCTTTTTCCTGTTAATCCTAGCATGATAAAGAAGATTCAAAGAGAGTGAGATGCCAGCTCCTTTCATTCAGTCAGTAGCTTCAAACATTTCTGGTATATGAAAAACATGTTTTTCAATGGCAAAAATCAATGAATATTGTAAATGCACAAACAGTAATATCTCCACATTGCAAGGTGCAATTCTGAAATTTTTTGCTTTTTCCTGTTAATCCTAGCATGATAAAGAAGATTCAAAGAGAGTGAGATGCCAGCTCCTTTCATTCAGTCAGTAGCTTCAAACATTTCTGGTATATGAAAAACAGTTTTTACAATGGCAAAAATCAATGAATATTGTAAATGCACAAACAGTAATATCTCCACATTGCACGGTGCAATTCTGAAATTTTTAGCTTTTTCCTGTTAATCCTAGCATGATAAAGAATATTCAAAGAGAGTGAGATGCCAGCTCCTTTCATTCAGTCAGTAGCTTCAAACATTTCTGGTATATTGAAAAACATGTTTTTCAATGGCAAAAATCAATGAATATTGTAAATGCACAAACAGTAATATCTCCACATTGCAAGGTGCAATTCTGAAATTTTTTGCTTTTTCCTGTTAATCCTAGCATGATAAAGAAGATTCAAAGAGAGTGAGATGCCAGCTCCTTTCATTCAGTCAGTAGCTTCAAACATTTCTGGTATATGAAAAACATGTTTTTCAATGGCAAAAATCAATGAATATTGTAAATGCACAAACAGTAATATCTCCACATTGCAAGGTGCAATTCTGAATTTTTTGCTTTTTCCTGTTAATCCTAGCATGATAAAGAAGATTCAAAGAGAGTGAGATGCCAGCTCCTTTCATTCAGTCAGTAGCTTCAAACATTTCTGGTATATGAAAAACATGTTTTTCAATGGCAAAAATCAATGAATATTGTAAATGCACAAACAGTAATATCTCCACATTGCACAGTGCAATTCTGAAATTTTTAGCTTTTTCCTGTTAATCCTAGCATGATAAAGAAGATTCAAAGAGAGTGAGATGCCAGCTCCTTTCATTCAGTCAGTAGCTTCAAACATTTCTGGTATATGAAAAACATGTTTTTCAATGGCAAAAATCAATGAATATTGTAAATGCACAAACAGTAATATCTCCACATTGCAAGGTGCAATTCTGAAATTTTTTGCTTTTTCCTGTTAATCCTAGCATGATAAAGAAGATTCAAAGAGAGTGAGATGCCAGCTCCTTTCATTCAGTCAGTAGCTTCAAACATTTCTGGTATATGAAAAACGTTTTTCAATGGCAAAAATCAATGAATATTGTAAATGCACAAACAGTAATATCTCCACATTGCACGGTGCAATTCTGAAATTTTTAGCTTTTTCCTGTTAATCCTAGCATGATAAAGAAGATTCAAAGAGAGTGAGATGCCAGCTCCTTTCATTCAGTCAGTAGCTTCAAACATTTCTGGTATATGAAAAACTGTTTTTCAATGGCAAAAATCAATGAATATTGTAAATGCACAAACAGTAATATCTCCACATTGCAAGGTGCAATTCTGAAATTTTTTGCTTTTTCCTGCTAATCCTAGCATGATAAAGAAGATTCAAAGAGAGTGAGATGCCAGCTCCTTTCATTCAGTCAGTAGCTTCAAACATTTCTGGTATATGAAAAACATGTTTTTCAATGGCAAAAATCAATGAATATTGTAAATGCACAAACAGTAATATCTCCACATTGCACGGTGCAATTCTGAAATTTTTAGCTTTTTCCTGTTAATCCTAGCATGATAAAGAAGATTCAAAGAGAGTGAGATGCCAGCTCCTTTCATTCAGTCAGTAGCTTCAAACATTTCTGGTATATGAAAAACATGTTTTTCAATGGCAAAAATCAATGAATATTGTAAATGCACAAACAGTAATATCTCCACATTGCACGGTGCAATTCTGAAATTTTTAGCTTTTTCCTGTTAATCCTAGCATGATAAAGAAGATTCAAAGAGAGTGAGATGCCAGCTCCTTTCATTCAGTCAGTAGCTTCAAACATTTCTGGTATATGAAAAACATGTTTTTCAATGGCAAAAATCAATGAATATTGTAAATGCACAAACAGTAATATCTCCACATTGCACGGTGCAATTCTGAAATTTTTTGCTTTTTCCTGTTAATCCTAGCATGATAAAGAAGATTCAAAGAGAGTGAGATGCCAGCTCCTTTCATTCAGTCAGTAGCTTCAAACATTTCTGGTATATGAAAAACATGTTTTTCAATGGCAAAAATCAATGAATATTGTAAATGCACAAACAGTAATATCTCCACATTGCAAGGTGCAATTCTGAAATTTTTTGCTTTTTCCTGTTAATCCTAGCATGATAAAGAAGATTCAAAGAGAGTGAGATGCCAGCTCCTTTCATTCAGTCAGTAGCTTCAAACATTTCTGGTATATGAAAAACGTTTTACAATGGCAAAAATCATTGAATATTGTAAATGCACAAACAGTAATATCTCCACATTGCACGGTGCAATTCTGAAATTTTTAGCTTTTTCCTGTTAATCCTAGCATGATAAAGAATATTCAAAGAGAGTGAGATGCCAGCTCCTTTCATTCAGTCAGTAGCTTCAAACATTTCTGGTATATTAAAAACATGTTTTTCAATGGCAAAAATCAATGAATATTGTAAATGCACAAACAGTAATATCTCCACATTGCAAGGTGCAATTCTGAAATTTTTTGCTTTTTCCTGTTAATCCTAGCATGATAAAGAAGATTCAAAGAGAGTGAGATGCCAGCTCCTTTCATTCAGTCAGTAGCTTCAAACATTTCTGGTATATGAAAAACATGTTTTTCAATGGCAAAAATCAATGAATATTGTAAATGCACAAACAGTAATATCTCCACATTGCAAGGTGCAATTCTGAAATTTTTTGCTTTTTCCTGCTAATCCTAGCATGATAAAGAAGATTCAAAGAGAGTGAGATGCCAGCTCCTTTCATTCAGTCAGAAGCTTCAAACATTTCTGGTATATGAAAAACAGTTTTTCAATGGCAAAAATCAATGAATATTGTAAATGCACAAACAGTAATATCTCCACATTGCACGGTGCAATTCTGAAATTTTTTGCTTTTTCCTGTTAATCCTAGCATGATAAAGAAGATTCAAAGAGAGTGAGATGCCAGCTCCTTTCATTCAGTCAGTAGCTTCAAACATTTCTGGTATATGAAAAACATGTTTTTCAATGGCAAAAATCAATGAATATTGTAAATGCACAAACAGTAATATCTCCACATTGCAAGGTGCAATTCTGAAATTTTTGCTTTTTCCTGCTAATCCTAGCATGATAAAGAAGATTCAAAGAGAGTGAGATGCCAGCTCCTTTCATTCAGTCAGTAGCTTCAAACATTTCTGGTATATGAAAAACATGTTTTTCAATGGCAAAAATCAATGAATATTGTAAATGCACAAACAGTAATATCTCCACATTGCACGGTGCAATTCTGAAATTTTTAGCTTTTTCCTGTTAATCCTAGCATGATAAAGAAGATTCAAAGAGAGTGAGATGCCAGCTCCTTTCATTCAGTCAGTAGCTTCAAACATTTCTGGTATATGAAAAACATGTTTTTCAATGGCAAAAATCAATGAATATTGTAAATGCACAAACAGTAATATCTCCACATTGCACGGTGCAATTCTGAAATTTTTAGCTTTTTCCTGTTAATCCTAGCATGATAAAGAAGATTCAAAGAGAGTGAGATGCCAGCTCCTTTCATTCAGTCAGTAGCTTCAAACATTTCTGGTATATGAAAAACATGTTTTTCAATGGCAAAAATCAATGAATATTGTAATGCACAAACAGTAATATCTCCACATTGCAAGGTGCAATTCTGAAATTTTTTGCTTTTTCCTGTTAATCCTAGCATGATAAAGAAGATTCAAAGAGAGTGAGATGCCAGCTCCTTTCATTCAGTCAGTAGCTTCAAACATTTCTGGTATATGAAAAACATGTTTTTCAATGGCAAAAATCAATGAATATTGTAAATGCACAAACAGTAATATCTCCACATTGCAAGGTGCAATTCTGAAATTTTTGCTTTTTCCTGTTAATCCTAGCATGATAAAGAAGATTCAAAGAGAGTGAGATGCCAGCTCCTTTCATTCAGTCAGTAGCTTCAAACATTTCTGGTATATGAAAAACATGTTTTTTTTCAATGGCAAAAATCAATGAATATTGTAAATGCACAAACAGTAATATCTCCACATTGCACGGTGCAATTCTGAAATTTTTAGCTTTTTCCTGTTAATCCTAGCATGATAAAGAATATTCAAAGAGAGTGAGATGCCAGCTCCTTTCATTCAGTCAGTAGCTTCAAACATTTCTGGTATATTAAAAACATGTTTTTCAATGGCAAAAATCAATGAATATTGTAAATGCACAAACAGTAATATCTCCACATTGCAAGGTGCAATTCTGAAATTTTTTGCTTTTTCCTGTTAATCCTAGCATGATAAAGAAGATTCAAAGAGAGTGAGATGCCAGCTCCTTTCATTCAGTCAGTAGCTTCAAACATTTCTGGTATATGAAAAACATGTTTTTCAATGGCAAAAATCAATGAATATTGTAAATGCACAAACAGTAATATCTCCACATTGCAAGGTGCAATTCTGAAATTTTTTGCTTTTTCCTGCTAATCCTAGCATGATAAAGAAGATTCAAAGAGAGTGAGATGCCAGCTCCTTTCATTCAGTCAGTAGCTTCAAACATTTCTGGTATATGAAAAACAGTTTTTCAATGGCAAAAATCAATGAATATTGTAAATGCACAAACAGTAATATCTCCACATTGCACGGTGCAATTCTGAAATTTTTAGCTTTTTCCTGTTAATCCTAGCATGATAAAGAAGATTCAAAGAGAGTGAGATGCCAGCTCCTTTCATTCAGTCAGTAGCTTCAAACATTTCTGGTATATGAAAAACATGTTTTTCAATGGCAAAAATCAATGAATATTGTAAATGCACAAACAGTAATATCTCCACATTGCAAGGTGCAATTCTGAAATTTTTAGCTTTTTCCTGCTAATCCTAGCATGATAAAGAAGATTCAAAGAGAGTGAGATGCCAGCTCCTTTCATTCAGTCAGTAGCTTCAAACATTTCTGGTATATGAAAAACATGTTTTTCAATGGCAAAAATCAATGAATATTGTAAATGCACAAACAGTAATATCTCCACATTGCACGGTGCAATTCTGAAATTTTTAGCTTTTTCCTGTTAATCCTAGCATGATAAAGAAGATTCAAAGAGAGTGAGATGCCAGCTCCTTTCATTCAGTCAGTAGCTTCAAACATTTCTGGTATATGAAAAACATGTTTTTCAATGGCAAAAATCAATGAATATTGTAAATGCACAAACAGTAATATCTCCACATTGCAAGGTGCAATTCTGAAATTTTTTGCTTTTTCCTGTTAATCCTAGCATGATAAAGAAGATTCAAAGAGAGTGAGATGCCAGCTCCTTTCATTCAGTCAGTAGCTTCAAACATTTCTGGTATATGAAAAACATGTTTTTCAATGGCAAAAATCAATGAATATTGTAAATGCACAAACAGTAATATCTCCACATTGCAAGGTGCAATTCTGAAATTTTTTGCTTTTTCCTGCTAATCCTAGCATGATAAAGAAGATTCAAAGAGAGTGAGATGCCAGCTCCTTTCATTCAGTCAGTAGCTTCAAACATTTCTGGTATATGAAAAACATGTTTTTCAATGGCAAAAATCAATGAATATTGTAAATGCACAAACAGTAATATCTCCACATTGCAAGGTGCAATTCTGAAATTTTTTGCTTTTTCCTGCTAATCCTAGCATGATAAAGAAGATTCAAAGAGAGTGAGATGCCAGCTCCTTTCATTCAGTCAGTAGCTTCAAACATTTCTGGTATATGAAAAACATGTTTTTCAATGGCAAAAATCAATGAATATTGTAAATGCACAAACAGTAATATCTCCACATTGCACGGTGCAATTCTGAAATTTTTTGCTTTTTCCTGCTAATCCTAGCATGATAAAGAAGATTCAAAGAGAGTGAGATGCCAGCTCCTTTCATTCAGTCAGTAGCTTCAAACATTTCTGGTATATGAAAAACATGTTTTTCAATGGCAAAAATCAATGAATATTGTAAATGCACAAACAGTAATATCTCCACATTGCACAGGTGCAATTCTGAAATTTTTAGCTTTTTCCTGTTAATCCTAGCATGATAAAGAAGATTCAAAGAGAGTGAGATGCCAGCTCCTTTCATTCAGTCAGTAGCTTCAAACATTTCTGGTATATGAAAAACATGTTTTTCAATGGCAAAAATCAATGAATATTGTAAATGCACAAACAGTAATATCTCCACATTGCAAGGTGCAATTCTGAAATTTTTTGCTTTTTCCTGCTAATCCTAGCATGATAAAGAAGATTCAAAGAGAGTGAGATGCCAGCTCCTTTCATTCAGTCAGTAGCTTCAAACATTTCTGGTATATGAAAAACATGTTTTTCAATGGCAAAAATCAATGAATATTGTAAATGCACAAACAGTAATATCTCCACATTGCACGGTGCAATTCTGAAATTTTTAGCTTTTTCCTGTTAATCCTAGCATGATAAAGAAGATTCAAAGAGAGTGAGATGCCAGCTCCTTTCATTCAGTCAGTAGCTTCAAACATTTCTGGTATATGAAAAACATGTTTTTCAATGGCAAAAATCAATGAATATTGTAAATGCACAAACAGTAATATCTCCACATTGCAAGGTGCAATTCTGAAATTTTTTGCTTTTTCCTGCTAATCCTAGCATGATAAAGAAGATTCAAAGAGAGTGAGATGCCAGCTCCTTTCATTCAGTCAGTAGCTTCAAACATTTCTGGTATATGAAAAACATGTTTTTCAATGGCAAAAATCAATGAATATTGTAAATGCACAAACAGTAATATCTCCACATTGCACGGTGCAATTCTGAAATTTTTTGCTTTTTCCTGTTAATCCTAGCATGATAAAGAAGATTCAAAGAGAGTGAGATGCCAGCTCCTTTCATTCAGTCAGTAGCTTCAAACATTTCTGGTATATGAAAAACATGTTTTTCAATGGCAAAAATCAATGAATATTGTAAATGCACAAACAGTAATATCTCCACATTGCAAGGTGCAATTCTGAAATTTTTTGCTTTTTCCTGTTAATCCTAGCATGATAAAGAAGATTCAAAGAGAGTGAGATGCCAGCTCCTTTCATTCAGTCAGTAGCTTCAAACATTTCTGGTATATGAAAAACATGTTTTTCAATGGCAAAAATCAATGAATATTGTAAATGCACAAACAGTAATATCTCCACATTGCAAGGTGCAATTCTGAAATTTTTTGCTTTTTCCTGCTAATCCTAGCATGATAAAGAAGATTCAAAGAGAGTGAGATGCCAGCTCCTTTCATTCAGTCAGTAGCTTCAAACATTTCTGGTATATGAAAAACATGTTTTTCAATGGCAAAAATCAATGAATATTGTAAATGCACAAACAGTAATATCTCCACATTGCACAGGTGCAATTCTGAAATTTTTTGCTTTTTCCTGCTAATCCTAGCATGATAAAGAAGATTCAAAGAGAGTGAGATGCCAGCTCCTTTCATTCAGTCAGTAGCTTCAAACATTTCTGGTATATGAAAAACATGTTTTTCAATGGCAAAAATCAATGAATATTGTAAATGCACAAACAGTAATATCTCCACATTGCAAGGTGCAATTCTGAAATTTTTTGCTTTTTCCTGCTAATCCTAGCATGATAAAGAAGATTCAAAGAGAGTGAGATGCCAGCTCCTTTCATTCAGTCAGTAGCTTCAAACATTTCTGGTATATGAAAAACATGTTTTTCAATGGCAAAAATCAATGAATATTGTAAATGCACAAACAGTAATATCTCCACATTGCAAGGTGCAATTCTGAAATTTTTTAGCTTTTTCCTGCTAATCCTAGCATGATAAAGAAGATTCAAAGAGAGTGAGATGCCAGCTCCTTTCATTCAGTCAGTAGCTTCAAACATTTCTGGTATATGAAAAACATGTTTTTCAATGGCAAAAATCAATGAATATTGTAAATGCACAAACAGTAATATCTCCACATTGCAAGGTGCAATTCTGAAATTTTTTGCTTTTCCTGTTAATCCTAGCATGATAAAGAAGATTCAAAGAGAGTGAGATGCCAGCTCCTTTCATTCAGTCAGTAGCTTCAAACATTTCTGGTATATGAAAAACATGTTTTTCAATGGCAAAAATCAATGAATATTGTAAATGCACAAACAGTAATATCTCCACATTGCAGGTGCAATTCTGAAATTTTTTGCTTTTTCCTGCTAATCCTAGCATGATAAAGAAGATTCAAAGAGAGTGAGATGCCAGCTCCTTTCATTCAGTCAGTAGCTTCAAACATTTCTGGTATATGAAAAACATGTTTTTCAATGGCAAAAATCAATGAATATTGTAAATGCACAAACAGTAATATCTCCACATTGCAAGGTGCAATTCTGAAATTTTTTGCTTTTTCCTGTTAATCCTAGCATGATAAAGAAGATTCAAAGAGAGTGAGATGCCAGCTCCTTTCATTCAGTCAGTAGCTTCAAACATTTCTGGTATATGAAAAACATGTTTTTCAATGGCAAAAATCAATGAATATTGTAAATGCACAAACAGTAATATCTCCACATTGCAAGGTGCAATTCTGAAATTTTTTGCTTTTTCCTGTTAATCCTAGCATGATAAAGAAGATTCAAAGAGAGTGAGATGCCAGCTCCTTTCATTCAGTCAGTAGCTTCAAACATTTCTGGTATATGAAAAACATGTTTTTCAATGGCAAAAATCAATGAATATTGTAAATGCACAAACAGTAATATCTCCACATTGCAAGGTGCAATTCTGAAATTTTTTGCTTTTTCCTGCTAATCCTAGCATGATAAAGAAGATTCAAAGAGAGTGAGATGCCAGCTCCTTTCATTCAGTCAGTAGCTTCAAACATTTCTGGTATATGAAAAACATGTTTTTCAATGGCAAAAATCAATGAATATTGTAAATGCACAAACAGTAATATCTCCACATTGCAAGGTGCAATTCTGAAATTTTTTGCTTTTTCCTGCTAATCCTAGCATGATAAAGAAGATTCAAAGAGAGTGAGATGCCAGCTCCTTTCATTCAGTCAGTAGCTTCAAACATTTCTGGTATATGAAAAACATGTTTTTCAATGGCAAAAATCAATGAATATTGTAAATGCACAAACAGTAATATCTCCACATTGCAAGGTGCAATTCTGAAATTTTTTTGCTTTTTCCTGTTAATCCTAGCATGATAAAGAAGATTCAAAGAGAGTGAGATGCCAGCTCCTTTCATTCAGTCAGTAGCTTCAAACATTTCTGGTATATGAAAAACATGTTTTCAATGGCAAAAATCAATGAATATTGTAAATGCACAAACAGTAATATCTCCACATTGCACAGTGCAATTCTGAAATTTTTAGCTTTTTCCTGTTAATCCTAGCATGATAAAGAAGATTCAAAGAGAGTGAGATGCCAGCTCCTTTCATTCAGTCAGTAGCTTCAAACATTTCTGGTATATGAAAAACGTTTTTCAATGGCAAAAATCAATGAATATTGTAAATGCACAAACAGTAATATCTCCACATTGCAAGGTGCAATTCTGAAATTTTTTGCTTTTTCCTGCTAATCCTAGCATGATAAAGAAGATTCAAAGAGAGTGAGATGCCAGCT
Source organism: Phyllobates terribilis (assembly GCF_046119375.1). Taxonomy (NCBI): domain Eukaryota; kingdom Metazoa; phylum Chordata; class Amphibia; order Anura; family Dendrobatidae; genus Phyllobates; species Phyllobates terribilis. The sequence goes on along the minus strand of NW_027369580.1, from coordinate 3,615 downwards.
CCTTTCATTCAGTCAGTAGCTTCAAACATTTCTGGTATATGAAAAACATGTTTTTCAATGGCAAAAATCAATGAATATTGTAAATGCACAAACAGTAATATCTCCACATTGCACGGTGCAATTCTGAAATTTTTAGCTTTTTCCTGTTAATCCTAGCATGATAAAGAAGATTCAAAGAGAGTGAGATGCCAGCTCCTTTCATTCAGTCAGTAGCTTCAAACATTTCTGGTATATGAAAAACATGTTTTTCAATGGCAAAAATCAATGAATATTGTAAATGCACAAACAGTAATATCTCCACATTGCAAGGTGCAATTCTGAAATTTTTTGCTTTTTCCTGCTAATCCTAGCATGATAAAGAAGATTCAAAGAGAGTGAGATGCCAGCTCCTTTCATTCAGTCAGTAGCTTCAAACATTTCTGGTATATGAAAAACATGTTTTTCAATGGCAAAAATCAATGAATATTGTAAATGCACAAACAGTAATATCTCCACATTGCACGGTGCAATTCTGAAATTTTTAGCTTTTTCCTGCTAATCCTAGCATGATAAAGAAGATTCAAAGAGAGTGAGATGCCAGCTCCTTTCATTCAGTCAGTAGCTTCAAACATTTCTGGTATATGAAAAACATGTTTTTCAATGGCAAAAATCAATGAATATTGTAAATGCACAAACAGTAATATCTCCACATTGCAAGGTGCAATTCTGAAATTTTTTGCTTTTTCCTGCTAATCCTAGCATGATAAAGAAGATTCAAAGAGAGTGAGATGCCAGCTCCTTTCATTCAGTCAGTAGCTTCAAACATTTCTGGTATATGAAAAACATGTTTTTCAATGGCAAAAATCAATGAATATTGTAAATGCACAAACAGTAATATCTCCACATTGCAAGGTGCAATTCTGAAATTTTTTGCTTTTTCCTGTTAATCCTAGCATGATAAAGAAGATTCAAAGAGAGTGAGATGCCAGCTCCTTTCATTCAGTCAGTAGCTTCAAACATTTCTGGTATATGAAAAACATGTTTTTCAATGGCAAAAATCAATGAATATTGTAAATGCACAAACAGTAATATCTCCACATTGCACAGGTGCAATTCTGAAATTTTTAGCTTTTTCCTGTTAATCCTAGCATGATAAAGAAGATTCAAAGAGAGTGAGATGCCAGCTCCTTTCATTCAGTCAGTAGCTTCAAACATTTCTGGTATATGAAAAACATGTTTTTCAATGGCAAAAATCAATGAATATTGTAAATGCACAAACAGTAATATCTCCACATTGCAAGGTGCAATTCTGAAATTTTTTGCTTTTTCCTGCTAATCCTAGCATGATAAAGAAGATTCAAAGAGAGTGAGATGCCAGCTCCTTTCATTCAGTCAGTAGCTTCAAACATTTCTGGTATATGAAAAACATGTTTTTCAATGGCAAAAATCAATGAATATTGTAAATGCACAAACAGTAATATCTCCACATTGCACGGTGCAATTCTGAATTTTTAGCTTTTTCCTGTTAATCCTAGCATGATAAAGAAGATTCAAAGAGAGTGAGATGCCAGCTCCTTTCATTCAGTCAGTAGCTTCAAACATTTCTGGTATATGAAAAACATGTTTTTCAATGGCAAAAATCAATGAATATTGTAAATGCACAAACAGTAATATCTCCCACATTGCAAGGTGCAATTCTGAAATTTTTGCTTTTTCCTGCTAATCCTAGCATGATAAAGAAGATTCAAAGAGAGTGAGATGCCAGCTCCTTTCATTCAGTCAGTAGCTTCAAACATTTCTGGTATATGAAAAACATGTTTTTCAATGGCAAAAATCAATGAATATTGTAAATGCACAAACAGTAATATCTCCACATTGCATGGTGCAATTCTGAAATTTTTAGCTTTTTCCTGTTAATCCTAGCATGATAAAGATTCAAAGAGAGTGAGATGCCAGCTCCTTTCATTCAGTCAGTAGCTTCAAACATTTCTGGTATATGAAAAACATGTTTTTCAATGGCAAAAATCAATGAATATTGTAAATGCACAAACAGTAATATCTCCACATTGCAAGGTGCAATTCTGAAATTTTTGCTTTTTCCTGTTAATCCTAGCATGATAAAGAAGATTCAAAGAGAGTGAGATGCCAGCTCCTTCATTCAGTCAGTAGCTTCAAACATTTCTGGTATATGAAAAACATGTTTTTCAATGGCAAAAATCAATGAATATTGTAAATGCACAACAGTAATATCTCCACATTGCAAGGTGCAATTCTGAAATTTTTTGCTTTTTCCTGCTAATCCTAGCATGATAAAGAAGATTCAAAGAGAGTGAGATGCCAGCTCCTTTCATTCAGTCAGTAGCTTCAAACATTTCTGGTATATGAAAAACATGTTTTTCAATGGCAAAAATCAATGAATATTGTAAATGCACAAACATAATATCTCCACATTGGCAAGTGCAATTCTGAAATTTTTTGCTTTTTCCCTGCTAATCCTAGCATGATAAAGAAGATTCAAAGAGAGTGAGATGCCAGCTCCTTTCATTCAGTCAGTAGCTTCAAACATTTCTGGTATATGAAAAACATGTTTTTCAATGGCAAAAATCAATGAATATTGTAAATGCACAAACAGTAATATCTCCACATTGCAAGGTGCAATTCTGAAATTTTTTGCTTTTTCCTGCTAATCCTAGCATGATAAAGAAGATTCAAAGAGAGTGAGATGCCAGCTCCTTTCATTCAGTCAGTAGCTTCAAACATTTCTGTATATGAAAAACATGTTTTTCAATGGCAAAAATCAATGAATATTGTAAATGCACAAACAGTAATATCTCCACATTGCACGGTGCAATTCTGAAATTTTAGCTTTTTCCTGTTAATCCTAGCATGATAAAGAAGATTCAAAGAGAGTGGAGATGCCAGCTCCTTTCATTCAGTCAGTAGCTTCAAACATTTCTGGTATATGAAAAACATGTTTTTCAATGGCAAAAATCAATGAATATGTAAATGCACAAACAGTAATATCTCCACATTGCAAGGTGCAATTCTGAAATTTTTTGCTTTTTCTGCTAATCCTAGCATGATAAGAAGATTCAAAGAGAGTGAGATGCCAGCTCCTTTTCATTCAGTCAGAGCTTCAAACATTTCTGGTATATGAAAAACATGTTTTTCAATGGCAAAAATCAATGAATATTGTAAATGCACAAACAGTAATATCTCCACATTGCACGGTGCAATTCTGAAATTTTTAGCTTTTTCCTGTTAATCCCTAGCATGTAAAGAAGATTCAAAGAGAGTGAGATGCCAGCTCCTTTCATTCAGTCAGTAGCTTCAAACATTTCTGGTATATGAAAAAAATGGTAATCCTAGCATGATAAAGATGATTCAAAGAAGTGAGATGCCAGCTCCTTTCATTCAGTCAGTAGCTTCAACATTTCTGTATATGAAAAAATGTTTTTCAATGGCAAAAATCAATGAATATTGTAAATGCACAAACAGTAATATCCACATTGCACGGTGCAATCTGAAATTTTTAGCTTTTTCCTGTTAATCCTAGCTGATAAAGAAGATTCAAAGAGAGTGAGATGCCAGCTCCTTTCATTCAGTCAGTAGCTTCAAACATTTCTGGTATATGAA